>NW_025335550.1:2214110-2222227 GCF_004798865.1 Varanus komodoensis | reverse complement strand
GACAGAGAGTTGTATAGTTTCAAAGACATTGTTCTCCTCTAGAATATAGTATCTGATTCTAGCCATAATCAAATTACCTTACCACTTTATTTTTTAATCAAAAAGGTGTTTATCTTTCCTGATCTTGAACAGAACCATTTTAGTGGCAATCTTATGTTTAAAGGAAAAAGTGTACCATGCTGGTTGTGAAATCATCCATGTAAGTGAGTGTTTATTGTATTTCCATGACTTTTTCTCCTCGTTGGTGTCCAATTAATCCAAGTAAAAATAAGGAACCTGATTTACATAACCTGCCTTGCCTGCACCATTGCCCTGGATGAGCTGAAATGCATCAAGGTGTTCACAAAAAGTCCAAACGAAGGGGTGTGATTCTAAGGCCCTTGTAACTTGTCCCCACACAAGTTCCAGGTCCGTTCCTTTCAATAATGGCTTACTCACTTGAGTAAGACCGAGAGCTGTGAGCCTCCAGAGTTCCTTTCTGCGTGACCTAGTCATTCCGTCTTGGCTGGCTCTTGAATGGCAGCAGAGAAGCTTGCTAGATGCAAGGAAGAAAGCATGGCCTGTGGGAAGTGGGTTGAACTGGGATGTGGGAGGTTCCTGGCGGGCTGTGTGTCCTGCCACAAGCTCTGCTTGCTGCCACATTTGCTAAAGCCAGCAGTCCCTGCTTGGAAAGTGAGAGAAGGATGCTTCCATTGGTAGGAGAAGCAAGTGTGAACCACTGAAGCATGGTCCTTCATGGGTGTCCTTCACAACAGAACAGGCCACAAGATGGCCGGCTGGTCATCTGCAGCAGATGCCATGTGGGGAGTGAGGGAAATGCTGTCAGATTTTCGTATAGCCCATCTGAACTCTCTGTTCCCAGAGACCGCCTTCCCTGGAAAGGTCCCAGTTCTGTTCTCAGTCAAAGCTACCCTTTGTATGAAATCACCAGTTTGGGAGGCACTGAGGCATTACTTCAACTTCTTTTTGGTTTCTTTGTTTAATCTCAAAGCACACACGCTCCGCTAAGTAAAAGATCGAAAATAAGGAACAGCGTCCTAACCAGTGCCGTGGTGGCAGAGCAATGTAGGTGTGCACAGCTCTGGGATTTCTTCAGAGCAACAGCAAAAATACCACCTGTTGGAGTGTCAGGATAACTGATGGGCCTTCACAAGGGTGTTGCTAAGTACCGAAAAATGCTGGGGCTGGAGCGAAGAAGGAAAAAATGCATAAATTTGCACTTGCTGATTTACATATGCTCCAAAGTCGCTTTAAAAGATCCTGCCTCTGCATTTGTAAAAAGGAAAGTATGGATGTGGGAGAGGAGAGCTTTTGCTTTCAGATAAAAACTGCAGGGAGAAGGGGGCAGCCGGAGATGGCAGACACGTGGGCCAAAGGCAACTAATCCAGTGGATCCGATGCAGCAGAGGATGTCGGGGCATCTGATCCACTGATCCACCTTTCTCTCACCAGGTGCACATGGAAATTAGTATGGTGGTGCAGAGGGCTCCAAATGAAGGGTTTGGGCTCCAGCCCTACCGGCTGCCCCCTAACCCTGCTTCCAGCTCTCCGTGCTCTGGCAAGTCAGTGGTGCTTTAAAGATGTACTGTTCTTCATAACTGATCTGCACATGGGGGAAATAATTAAGCAACCGCTTTGCCTTTCTTTGGTAGACTTCCTACTTGATCCTCGTTTTAACCACAGTGTTAGCTCCTCGTCGTTTCTCTTGTTTCCACTCTTTTAAAAAATTCTGCCTTAAGGACAACCAAAGTCCCTCCCTCCATAAGGGTTTGTTAGATCCAGGTCTGCTAGATGGGAGTCCATTGCAAATAAGGTACCATCAAAGATGCTTAGGAACTCTCTTTGTCTAGGTTGGAAGGTTTGTCCCTTTTCGTCTGTCTGTCTGTCTGTCTGTCTGTCTATCAGCTGTGGGCTCCTCTCCCTTCCATACTCTCTAAATGGACAGAAGTCCATTGCAAAATCAAATGTAGACAGAGTGTGAGGGAACCTAATGACCCTAACATTTCCAGTTTGGCCATAAATTACACGGAGCAAAATATTTCCACGAAGTTGGAATGCAGGGACTCCTCAGGTATTGCTGGCCTTGCACCTCCCCCTTGGTTTCCACCTCCCGTTCCCACTTGCTGCCCTATGAACTGTGACGCACTCCTAGAGCAGAGAGAATCTGCTTTTCTTTTCTCGCCCCAGGAGAAGGTCACCATGCTTCCAGCAGCGACCTTTATGCAAGAAGCCCTTCTGGATTTCCTGCTTATGGGAGCCGCAGAGGGGTTAAAATAAGAAAACGGAAGAATAGCTTGCATCAGGCTGGTGGAAGGAAAGTTTGCTCTCTCTCTCCCCACCCCCAAGACTATAGGGACTCTGCTTCTCCTGGTATCCATAATTCCTGGAAGATCCCAGACTTCTGCTCTGTGAATGCATTCTGGATGAGTTACATTATAGAAGCAATTTTCTCAGGCTGCACAGTCCAAGTTTTCCTGCTCAAATTTGGCAGCAGCAGTAGAGGTACTTGAAAAAGCATAGCAACTGTCTCCCCGCTCCCCTTTCCCCCTGCCCCATTCACACAACTAAAGGGACACACCAAACTCAGTACATCCTTAGTCTCAGCTATTTTTCAGCGATTCTCTTTGAAGAATATTCAGTCCTTCCCACTTGCTTCCTCACCTTGTCGATCCAGATTGGGACTGATGTGGATGAGAAAGGAGCACACAAACTTCACCCATATTTGCTTTCCAAAATCCCCTTCCCCTTCATTGCATTTCACCCTAGCCAAGGCAAGGGGAAATTCCCGGAAGGAAAGAACTGGCGTGTCACTTCAATCTCCCCCACCCCACTCCACCAAGAACTGGACCCTATTCTGAACGCTCCAGATTAAAATTCTTCCTCCCTTACCTTTCAGTGAAATATCAAGTTTCAGGCAGGGCTCACTTGATGACGACTCGAAGAACAAATAGACAATACTATGTGCAGTTGCGGAAATAAGTAAGCCAAGCTTCAGACTGTGATTGGCTGTGATTACCTTCATGGATGACCAGTGAACTCCCGTACTGGCTGAGTCTAGGGGCTTCAGCCATATTTGGGAGTTAGACAAAACAGTTCCCCCAGATGCCCTGCCTGTTTCCTGTAATAATGAGAGAAAATTGGTTCTGATCTTTTGAGTATATATTAGCCTACAGAAGAACAGAGTGAATTAAAATAAGAGCCTGAGAGAGAAGTAGCTGATCTAACTGGGAGCCTCTGTGGATGGACTGGGCAGGGCGGCAGGCAGGGCAGCACCTACCCAGAGTTATCTTTGGCTACCTGTCGATCCGTGCACTTCAGCACTTACACCTTGCTCATAGTAATCCCTGTACTGCAGGCACTTGGTTATTCAGGGACAATTAATGGCATGTCCAGGGGTTCCCCATGACACAGGCCTGGTGATCCCATCCAGAACCGGTTATGTCTTCATTCCCAAATCAGCTGGTGCACTAACCAACACTTTTTTTGTGTTGTACAGATTAAGTCATGGTGTATTAACTCATGTCTGATCCAACAGTATACTCAGACCTGTACTTTTTACCTGGGATCCTCTCACTGCTGCATGGAATCCCAGCTCAGTTATTCCTCTGCAAACAGTGACCGGTGAATCTCCCAAGAGGAGGCTAGTCTGTGGCTGAAACGTCAGTAATTCCTTGTAGACAGAATAGATATCTTAGGAAAATAAACCTGAGCCAACTGCTTCTGAAACAATCTAGGGTATTGCTGGTCATGCAAACAAGCCATTTTGTTTAAGAACTATTCAGATGGTAATGGGAAGCATGAAGCTAATATGGTTGAAAAGGGAATTTGGCTAAGCATAAAGATACATGATTATAGAGTAGCTGGATTTTTGTTGTTGTCATTTTTGTTTTTGTTTTTTTTAAATGAACAGTAGGATATTCTAGTGCGAGAGGAGAATAAGACTGAGTACAATGTTACCTTTGTGTCTAAGAAAATGAACAATGGATCGCCTTTCTTTGAACAATGAGACATTTCAAACTTATACGAACAATACTTTTGGCACCCCACCCAGCAACCCCCAAAAAAGATAGTAAAAAGAACTTCCCCCCAGCTTATGAGCAAATTTTAACCATCTTATTGGAAGCTTATTTGGAAACCAATAATAAACACACTTGCTCTGTTTTGTTTGTGTATGGTGCTTGTTTTAATAAAAAATTGTGGTGATGTAAACACCATCACTACAGGGCTTCGGTTTTCTGTAATGAGTATCTTCTGCTGCTGGATTTAAAGGATTTATTAGTAGCTTTATATTTAAAATCAAAAAGGCCACAATCCACAACTCACTTCTTCTGGAATAGAATTTCCATTTCAGAGGCACTGCTCCAAAGTAGGGGTAATGTTGTTTGCAGGCAGCTAGTGGTAAGGAAACCTGTGCAGGGACCAGTCCCAAGAAACGCAAACAATGGGTGGGAAACCACAAGCTTTATTAAACACTTCTAATGAAAACCACCCAGATTTAATATGTTATAGGAATAACGAAAGAGGGAAGCATTAGCGCTCAAGTTATACAGGCAGATCCCAAATATAGAACTGCAGGATGGCTAAAAACTCTATGTAGGCATAGATTACATTCTTCCAAGCTTTTATTAGTTATAAAATACATAAAATTAATGAATTTATTTCTTCTGCTCTTCCTCTTGGGGCTTGTAATGGGTCTGCAATTTTAAGGATCTTACTGGACCAATTTCTTGTTGAGAAGGAAAGGTGCAGAGTATGCTTAATGGCTGCCATAATTGCACGTATTTATTTTATATTTACATCCCACTCAAGGTGGCTTACATAATTCTCTTCCTCTCAATCTTATTTGCACAACAACCATCCCATGAGGTAGGTTGGACTGAGTGTCTGTGACCAGCCAAAGTCACCCAGTGGGCTTCGTGACTGAGGGGAACTGCAACCCAGATCTCCCGAGTCCCAATTCTGTACTCTTATACACTACACCACAGTATTTCAATACATATTTATTCTCCTCCTTCCTTTCCAGCCAAAAGGGCTCACCAGAGCAACTTGTACAATTTTGTAGTCCTTGCCCTGCAATGTGAAAAGAAAGGGGTAAGGAAGAAAGAGGAAAACAGGCAAAACCCAGGGACTAGTCCTTAATTACAAAATTGTTTCAGTGACCAGTAAGAATGGAAACATTCTTGGGGAGAATGGAAGCAATTTTTGGAAGAAACCAAAAGTTGATGGGCTCTCATTGGAGCCAAGTGTCTCCTCTTCCAGATCACTCTCTTCAGGTTCAGGAAAAGGTACTGTTGGACTATGGCAGAGTCATGAGTAGAGACTTTATCAATACTATAGATGCTCTGACATGTTCAAAAGAATGCTTAGCCTCAGTGTGACATGATGAGGGTAACATTTAAAAAGCAGCTCAATTGGCATTTGCAGAGCCTTTATATGGAATGCAGCTTTCCAGTACTGGATGACCTGACAGCTTGTCGTTTGCTACTGTTATTGTTTGTTATTGCTATTGTCCAGTTAGACAGGCCCCAGACTAGTTATAGTGGAATAGAAGATGAATAAATAAATAATCACCATAATTACATTACACTATACTGCCCATAGCCAAAGCTCACTGGGTGCTTCACAACATTTAAGTCACCCATCCAGATTTCATCCAGGTCCGACTCTGCTTAGCTTCCATGATTAGGCAGGAGCAGACACTTCAGGCTATGTGGAAGCTTGGCGCTATATGATACGTTATACCACATACAGAGCAGGCCTCCAGCTTGCTCCAGATGTCTTGGGCTGAAACTCCTATGAATGGGTGATCTGAGTCACAGTCCAGGAGATCTGAAGGTACCCAGCTGAGAGAGGATGGAGAGAGAGGCAACCCAGCAGTTCCCATCCGCATTAAAAGCAGGTGGGGGAAAAGACTTTCAACTCTTACCGTTTCTATATTAAACTACTCCTACAACACTGAGTTCCTCAGAATATCATTTTTTAAATGGCAGACTTGGGAAAGGGACCTGGTTTTTAAATGTCAAATTTGGCAAGTGATTAAAGTCATAAAAGTAACTAATAATCCTCCTGTGGGATCTAAACAACAGAAAAAATGGGCAAGATATTTAGGTTCTGAAAAATGTCCACTGTATGTGAACAATAAGTACGGGTTGTTTTTTCTTTAAAGCACTGCATTCGTTTTTGGCTGCCTAGTTCCCACTGTTTTGAACAGCAGTGGTATAGCTTAGATTCCTCCCCTCTAATACCTACCTTGGAAATACTATTGACGAAAAAGTCTTTTTAAGAGCTAAAAGTCAGAGCATGTAGAGCTAATTCTCAGCCTCTTTTACCTAAACCATTCTGCTTTATTATTATTGTGGTCGGTAAGTACCTTCATGGATGCAAAATTTCTGATAGCAGATGGCTCTTTAATGCAACCAATGGATAGAAGGCAAAGCTGATGCATTTGAACCAGAAATAACTCACCATTTAAAAGCATTTTTGAGGGTAATCAGCACAAAGATTATGTCTGTGGCTCGGTTTCTCAATAGGTCATCGGGAGTGAAGCAGCACCTTTATGGGTTACGGGGAAACTTATCCCCTGCTGAACATTTAATAGGCTAACACAGGGCTTTGGGACTCAGCCGCCAATGGACTGACAGCAGCATCATGATGTGTTAACTGGTGCTTGGTCACATCGTTCTGATCTCTCTCTTCCAACTCCTGGCTAAGAACAGAGGACACTGCCTTCTGCTAAACCAGACCATGGGCGCATCCTGCCAAGTGTGTTTGACACTGACTGGCAGCTGCTTGCTAGAATTTCAGCCTAAAGCTTTTCCTTCCCTCCCTGGAGATGCCATTGATCTGACCTAGGACCTTCTGCATGTAAAACTGGACCTCTGGTCAAAAAGTAAATTCTTTTCTTCTTGTAGGCCATTTTTGAAAGCCAAAATGAAAATGGGCACTCAGGAATGAAGGCACTGCTGTGGAGTAGTGACTGGGACATCCTTCAGTGTGGAAATCCTGGGTTCAGATCTTTTCTTGGTTAGGCCGCTCACTGGGCACGTTTGTCTCCACTGAAACAGAGAAGAATACAGTTCATGATCTTCTGAAACAGGGAAGAATAGAGCTCACCGCATCCCAGAGGTGGTCAGAATCACCTGCTGTTTAAAAAAATACGGAGGAAGTGAGATGCACAACTCTCCACATTGCTTAGGATTCCTTCCCTGCATTTCCAATGTCAAGAAGCATAAAGCACTCTGCTCTTGGTTTTATGGAAGCTGTGAAGTGGCTCTTGGAAGTATCAGTGCAGACATATGTTTTGGCCCTGACTTCATGTGGCACCAAATGAGCACATGCCCATTTTACTTCTCATGGTTTGCAACTCATACTTTTTAAAAAGTTTTGCCCCACTGAGAATTATCCAGTGGTTCAGCTGCCACCATGTGATGGGTAGTGGACTGAGAATCGCACCTGTGCAAACACAGGTGTGCAGGTAAACATGCATACGCACAGCTGCTTGGTTGGCTGTCCGGTTCTGAGGAAGAGGGTTCATGTGCATCCATCCATCCGTCATACACAAATGGGCACAGTTGGCACTCGGATGAGCAGCTCCTCGAAATGCTGGCTGCGTCTCCAGATTTGTGCAATGCTCTAGATCCCAAGGGGGACCACAAGCATCCTCACGGTTATCTCTGGCCCATCATGGAAGTGCCCGCAGGGATCCCTCCACTCAGGTAGCAGGGCTTGGAGGAAAGAGGCCACCATAGGGTTGCTCAGGACTGGCGATTTCCTGATTTAGGACTTTAAAAGGCTCAGAAATGGATCCGCAACCAATGAAACGATGCATGTTGGCGTGGGGTGACAAGGTGCAGCCCAGTGCATACATTGGCTACTTATTCCTCATTACTTGAAGTTTCCAGACAGACCTTAAAGGGAGCCATAGGAATGGGACCCAGCAGAGGTCTAATCTGGCTGTGACCGAGGTGTGAATAACTCCACCAACCCGGTCCAGCTTTGTCCAGTGGCTTGAATCTATCCAAATTTGGGCATCCACTTTGGCATCCCAAAAGAGGAAAAATTGCATTAGTTTCATCTATGCTGACATATTCACAGTTGCAAATTCAAAAATTTCCGAT
>NW_025335550.1:2089110-2209110 GCF_004798865.1 Varanus komodoensis | reverse complement strand
TTAGACAAAGACGTGAATTTTCAGGATATATTTCTAGGTCAGGAGTAGTTGACTTTGGGAGACTGTAGGGGCCAATTTCACTTTTTGAAACTCCTCAGGGGGTCAAATCCCCACAGCCCTCCTGAATTTCAGTCATGGCAGCTGCAGAAGAATCTAGAATTTGCTGCCCAGTTTCATGATGGAGAGATTTAGCTTCAAAACAAGTCCTGAAAGCTAAACGATGACCTTGCTGCTTGAGGGAGAAATTTGCCACCAGCAGCAAATTCAGGGGCTCGGGGGGCATCATTTAAGTTGGGGTCATGGTGGACACATGTAGTCCATAGTCCTGTATTTCTTACAATACCTGCATCTTTTTGTAGCCTGTTCTCATGTATTCATTGCTTTTGTAGAGGGTTTGGAGAGTCGGTGTGGGGCAGGGCTTTGACTCGGGCAACCTGGGTTCTAGTCCTCACTCCGCCATGGAGCCAGCTGGATGACTTTGGGCCAGTCACGGACTCTCAGTCCAACAGGGGTGTTGTTGGAAGGATAATGTTGAGAGGAGCAGGAGAATTAAATAAGCCACCTTGAGCTCCTTGAAAGAATAGAAGGAGGCATATAAATAAAATACATAAATAAATAAATAAATGAGTAAACAGGTAGTCACCTGCATTTTGCCAAGAGAGAGGTAGATAACGAAAATGCATTGCCCCAGAATGAGAGTACCTGTTTGCAAAAAAGTGTGTATGCTCATTTATGGTTGAATGCTTTGAAATCATTGCTCAGATTTAAATTGAAATGCAATACTTTTCACTTGGGTAGGCGAGACCATGGCCAGGTGACCCATGCATCTATCTGGCTGCTATCGAAGTGCTAACTGTGGATGGGTAACTCCCTTCAGATCTTTGCTCTGGTCCTCTTCTAAGGATACATTTGATAAACTGGATTATGATTGATGGCCTTCCAAATAGACGATTGTTCTCTGCAGATCCAGAACATTGGGTCTGGACACCCTGCCCCTGTTGTGAAGGTACTCTACAGTGTTGTTATGTGGGTGTTTATACCAAAACACAGAAGAGCAGATATTCTCAGGGGCCTGGAAAACATGTATTTATCCCCCAGGGAATAATCCAAGTTCATTCAGGCTGGAGAATATTCGCTTTTCTGTTTAGGTACACATAAGTGCCTTTACCTCTTGCTGTTTACCATGTGTATATATTAGGGAGACAAACAGATTAAATTTCAGTGTGTTATATTGTATTGAGGTGGGTCCAAGTTATTTCTATTTTGCAGCTGAGGCTGAGAGATGATAGTTTATCCATACACTGAGCAGGTTGCACAGATAGAAACAACCCAGTTCTTCTAAACTCAGCCCTCTGCCTACAGATTAAATGCTTTGCTCTACTCTGTTTTGTTCTTAGTTTTGTGTTCCATGGAAACAGCAGTGTAGGACACTTGCTGGACCAAATTTGAGTCAATTGAAATAACCATCAATTATATATTTCTCTCAGCAGATAAGTTACTGCAGAATGGCTCTGTAAGTCCTTGATAAATAACCCTTTCTCTTAGAAAGATCAGTTTATCATGTGGAAGATACAGAGGCATCAAACATTTCATTATATCACACATTAGAGGAAAACAAAAACGGTGACAAACCGGGAAAATGAACAGTTTACTGTGAGAAGCTGCTATATTTATCCCCCAAATCTTCACCTGACCACCTATTGAACTTTTTCCAGGGCTTAAAGACATTTTGAAAATATGCAAACTTACAGCTAATTTCATTGCCATCTTGTCTATGTGCAGTGAGATAAAAATGTGATTAGCTGGCAGAAACGTGTAACTTTGCATCAGGAGTTAATTCAGTTGCAGAATTGTATTCACATATGTTGGAAACAAAACTGACCTTGTTTATGTAGTGTGAACAAAGATAAACACCTTTTTCATTAACAAGCAACGAGATACCCTATGTGAGAATGCATGAAGGGGGTACTGGCATTTTAATGTTTATTATTTAATTTTACTTTTTACTTAGAAACTTGCTCCTGGCACACTGCATTGGCTTCAAGGCTTTTAAATTAGAACAGAGGCAGACCATGTCAGGGAACTCTCTTAGCACCTTACAGCACAGCTTTTGGAGAGTCATCAGTTGACGCACAACCAAAGTTCCCTCATTGGAACTGTTGTATTAATGCACTCCTTATCATGAATCCTGATCTATCCAGTTGTAGCTAAGCTTAATAATCAGATTCCTTTTTACCAAATGGAGCTTTATAGGAACTAAGAGCAGGGCATGGTGGCTCCCATTTCCCAATGGGCAATAAGGCTAAGAGAGGATGACTTCGGGAAGGTCAATCCAGCAAATGGCCAGTCCATTAACGATAGGAAACATATCTATCTTTGGAGCAAGCAGACAAAGCTTCAACAAAAGCAAGCCAAATATCCAAATTATTATCCATTCGAAGGTGATGGCTGTACGTCCTGTGATAAACTTGTGCAACTTGCACAGGGACACTTATTTTCTTCTTGTCTAACCAATATGGGGTGCATCTGCTGAACGAAATTGTGTGGACCCTCCTTCCCCCATTTAGAACTGTGCAACTGGGTGTGTTCCATGGAGCGATTGTTTGATCCTGTGTGGCAATTCAAAAGAGAGAAAAGGATGGGCGTTCCTGGGAAAACATGGACTTTGTGAAGCATCAGGGTGGAACTACGCATTACAAGGCAAACCCAAGATTCCAGCCTGGGGGTTTCCTCCTGAGGCTTATCCAGGGGTGATGGGGGGAACTGCTGCAGAGAATCAGCAGGAAGGCAAGGTAGCTGAAATGTTTCTCCACCCACTGTTTTCCTCCAGCAGCCGCTTCTACCCTTTCACCACTACCACCCATCTCGCAAACTATGGTCAGAGATCAGAAACAAGCCTGAATCAGGAGGAAGGGGGTTTTGGAAGGCATTGCCCAATAAAAACTGGCAGATGTGAAGCAAGTTATGCACTGGTATCCTGCTTGCTGATTCTTCCGCACCAAAAACTTCTTCCATTCCCATAAATGCAGGCTTCAGTCCTTTCTTTTGCTCTGAGAAGTTTTGGAAGTGTCTGCCATGCCCAGTCTCCTTGTGAGGCTCCTGTGCTCAATTTTGTGTGAACGGGATAAGTCCAGCAGCTCCAGACAGAAATCTAGCTATCCCCTGGTCAGGCTCCCCCCTCTGCAATCTCCCTTCTGGTTCTTCTTGCCCTCTTATGCCAAGTGAACCACAGCAGGTAACGAAATATGATTCTGTCTGTTCTCAAAGTGTTGTAGGAATGTAATGACAGCCTAGATTTCACTCGGCAAGAATGCATCAAGCTAATGAAAATGCTATTAAAATGGCCATTGTTTTCATCCAGTATTTACGGCATGGTCGTGAGTGATGTGCCATTAAGGAAATATATCCACACATGCACACCTGCATTCCAGGATGTCTGGGGATGGGGGAAGGGAGGATGCCGAACTTGTGTCTTCGGACACAACACTGTAAATCAATGGAAGGCTGTCTTATTTCATCTGCCTTCTGATGGAGATGGACTTGAAGCCACGTCACCTAGCAAAGGTGCAAATGTCTCTCCCTCTCATTCCTCTTAATGGGGTGTTAAATTAAAAAACTTCGGTTATGGCCATATAAATGTTGCTTGCTGTTAAGAAAGTGGTCCACAGCATACAAACTTGGCACGAGTCATTGAGCGCATACATTTTAAAAGTATATTAAAAATATTTATATAGTTAATCTACAATACAGTGGAGTTCTTGTCTGGATGTTAAATAAGAGCAAATTCTCGGCATCTTCCTCCCTTTCTTTCTGTTTCTCTTAAATTGCAGCCTTGCTCCTTAGCAGATTGAAGTGTGCCATCATTTTGAGATTTGTGTTTGTCAAACTGACATCTGTGCAGCAGCCTCGTTTGTATTCTTCATCAATAAGATGGCAAGAGACACTGTAAATTTTACGCAAAGGCCACTTGCAAAATCTGGGGGTTAGTAGAAACTACAGATTTGCTGTGGCTGAGGAGTTGGGAGAAGCTGTGGAAAAGAAAATCTCTTTTCATGTGATTAAAGCTGCATTAATGCAGAAGAATGCATCTTTTGCCAGCTTAGAAGCTGCGTACTATGGCTATCGTTCCATGGATTTGGATTTCCCACAACCAGTAAATATCACAAGGTCCATGATATCACCAAGCCAGGGGAGATGGCTGTTGAAATCTTTTCCTTTTGCAGAGGAGAAATAGTACTTTGGTTCATGCCAGAATGTCCCCTTACATTCCAAAGAGAGATTATCAGATCTTAATATTGGAAGAGATGCTGGTCTGTCTGAATGTTGCACTTCCTTGACTAGATTCTCTTATTTTTTTTCCTTTGAAATGCAGTGAGGATGATTGTGGTTACTCTGTCCCGGGCAAGAGACCTTCTGCCTAGGGTTAAAGCTAGCATTTTGTGTATCATTGTCCCTTTCCTTCAGGAATGTCAGCCCCAAAGAGACCCGGCAATCACATAGTACGTAGCGTATTGGAAGTGCAATAGAGGGAGCGATTGCCTTCCTTGCCTTGGCCTCAGCCCTGGTTAGTTTATTCCGGCCTTCTCCAGCTTCTGTTTTTGGCAGTAGGAAGTGAGTTCCCATTGGCACCAGCGGGAACGCTTCTCTTAGTGCAAAAGGCAGGCAGAGAGTCGCTTGGTCTTGTCTAGGCTGGACCACATCGGATCCCAGTCCAATTCCAGGGTCAAACCCACAGTCAACACACCCTGGGCCATACGTGCATTTTCTCTTGGCAGAGAATTCAGGTTATAAAATTGATTTTAGGCAAACTCCGTGTTGCTATAAAAAGGTAGTCTATTGCATTACATTGCTATACCATGTTCTCCCTGTCCCACATAATTCACCACTAGGGATGCTATATCTCTCTTGTGCCAGTATTTAGGAAAGCATGAAGAAGTCGGAGAGAGATTTGCCGACAGCCTTCTCTTGCCACCTGTAGAGAACTTGAGCATCCTGTTCATCGTGCTTGAAGAGCCACGGATATTTTATCTTTCTCCATATAGGCATACTTCTCTTGTCATGTGATAAATCAACAGGCAGGCTATTGCCATGTGAAAATTAAAAGGTCTCACGTGGAACATGAATTGAATGTTCCCTGCACAGAACCTCTGGCAGAAAATCAAGTTGCATTATGGTCGCCAAGATGTCTGGACCTCTATGCTCTAGTTTACTTAGAATAATGTTAATCTAGCCCTGAATCATTGGTTGGTTTTTGCCATGGATCGCTAACCTGACAGGTGGCCATTAAATATTTTCATTTGGTTTCTGCTTGAGCTTTATGTCATGCCTGTAACTTAACTACATTCATGCACTGAAGGGAATGTGGGCCTTGAATATTTATTTATTTATTTATTTATTTATTTATTTATTTATTTATTTATTTATTTGATTTTAGATCTCTCTCATCTCAGCTTTGTTTGTAAAAGCTTTTGTCCACCTCTAGCCTGAAAAGATAATTGCAGAATGCATGCTTATAAAATTCCTATTTCCTTTCTCACCCCTTCAGAAATCAAGCCCTGTCTGCATGCAAAATTATTTTTAGCCACCACATAAATGGTCTTCATTATATTTAGACTGTTTCCAATTATTCACCTTTCCCATGGGCTAAGAAAAGGGTGGAGAAAAAGCACAAAACCATTTAGCAGTGTGCCTCTTGGAACAATGATGCGGTTATTATTTTGCGTTGTGCAGAGTTCCAGGTTGGAGCGTATTGCAGAGGTAGAGCAGTTGGACTCTCCTCCACATTCCCCTCTTGTCACCTAGACATAGTCAATCGTGGTTTCCTAATTAATAATATGAGCTGTGACATTGTGTTTCTGTTGACACGGAGGGCCAGCAACTAATCTTTGCTTGGGCCACACATTCCTTTCTCCCACATTTCTCTGATATTAATGGTGTATGGTAGGGAAAGAAATGTGTTTTATTCCAGACTCTAACCCTGCTGTTATCAAAGTAACTTCCAGCTTATTAGCGACAAAAGACTTTTATCCTTTGTGCTGCCCTATTCGCCAGTGCTTCCTGAATTAAACTGCTGTTTCCTGTTCTTTATATGCATGACCACATCTGGGCAGCTTGCTCACAGCCCTACTGCTTAATAACAATCACCTTCCCTTTCAGTCTCTGTTGATTGTTTCTAATTCACTCTGACAGATAGTGCCTGACAACTCGCCGGCATTTCCCTCCCTCCGTGACCTGAAGTTACTCACAGCACTTATATAGTCTGTCATTTTTAATATTTGATTTCATTTTAAGTTATGTGTTTTACTGAGAAGATGAAACCAAAAGGAAGAAAGGGGGGAAGGGAGGGGGTCTTGTAATGGAACGTAAATTTAACCCCTCTCACTAGGCAAGGCATGCCACCAAAGGATGTCTGGCGCGTGTGTCCCCCCCACCCCCCATGTCTAGCAACTTATTTTGTGGAAAGATGCTGCTGCTTTTTCTGGAAAAGGAAGATGCCTGGAACGCTGCGGCATTTTCCCGTTAGCTGCAGATGAGGCACAGTTCACGTAACTTTGCTGAACTCACCTTGCTATGTTTGGACAGCCAGTAGGTGCTGGAGCGACACAAAGTACACAGACCCGGCTGCTTCACCTCTTACCTCGGGGCTGCTTCCCATTCCAGACGGCCTGCAGCTGCTTTTCTCACTGTAAGGAGAAAGGATATGGGGCCCTCTGTATCTTTTCCCAGCAGAGGGAAGAGCAAGAGGGGGAGAGAATGTGCGTGGGAAACGGTTGAGGGTGTGGGTGAAGAGCTTGCGCCCTGCCAGCCAACTTCCAATCCAGAAGGCAGCCTCTCACAGCTGATTTGTTGGGGGGGTGGGCGTTGCTTTCAGGAGGTAACTCTGTACATCATCATACATCCGTTGGTCTTGAGATGTAATTGCTTTATAGATCTAAGGACCCCGTGCTATGCATGTTTGAGAGGAAAAGCCCTACAACTTCCAGCATTCTCCACCCAGCCATGGAAAGTGGCCATGTTTAGAGAAAGACTATGACACCATGCTGTACAGAATAGCTTGAAGCATGCTGACAAGGTTATGACTGTGGACATGTGAAGCTAAAGATCTGGCTGAGCATGTTTAATCAATACATGAAATTCATGTCTACTCACCATGCCAACAGGCCTACTGTCTTCCCTCTCCATAAGCCCGGAGGGTGTTCCTCCCCTCACTACAGCAGCATTCCATTTCCCCTATCACCAGAGGCGTTCTGTAATACCATCTCAAGCCAATCACTCTCAAGCCAAGAGTGGGAAGTCCTGAAGACAGGCAGCCTTTGATTAGACCTGTGCTTAGGTTCTTAAACTGGATGGAATCCCCTGAAAAATTGCAAACCACATGCAGAGGGGTCCAGGAGTGTTTTGGGGTCTTCTGGCCATCTGAAGGCTAGGGAAGGCTGCTCTTGGAAGCACCTTTGCTCTTGTCTCTGTCACGAAGACCTGCAGTGGAAACCTACGGGTAGCTGCTGGAAGACGGAGTGGCTCAATGCCCAAGTGCCCAGGCAGTAAAATGAGAGAGACAGGATGATAATTGGGGTGGGGAGATAGTTAGCTAAAAAAATAATTCAATCCCCTGTTGTTCTTTGTGCTCAGTAGTGGGCACACCCATTCAGCTGTGCATGATGATCTCTGCTCAAGCTGCCACCAGTTGATATGGGGTTGCAGAGAAGTAGTCAGAAGGCCGAGTAAGGCTTACATTTATAAAATGAAGGCAGTGAAAAAAACCCCCAACCTTAGCTTAAATGGGATGCAGTGTGATTTCCAGAGCAGGTTGGACAGATTTGTGTCGGATTTTCATAGGAGCAAAGTCATTCGGATGAGGAGATACTTTGGAAGCTCGCCATCCAGCAAACCTGTGGTTCAGTGTTCACCTATGAAACAGCAAAGATCTGGGCCACTCTCTGTGTGCTCCATCTTTGTAGTCATTAATGCAAAGCTCCATGCACTCATGACTCACTGGATCAATACGTGTTTATGCGTGCAGTCACAATTCTAATGGGTAATGAATTCATTCGCTGTGGCATAAGTGCCTTTCTGTCTCACACAGAAAGAGCATCCTTCCCAGCTGGTGTCCTCAAGTTGGTTTGGATTTCAGCTCCCATCATCCTCTGTCAGCTTGACCAATAATTGAGAATACTGGGTGTTGTGGTTCCAAAGATCCAAGAATCTGGACATCTCCAGATAGGGCTAAGGAAAACCAAATGATTCCCACACTCCACTAGGGTCTGTGGACAGTAGCTCCATGGAGCTGTCACACCTCCTTCCCCTGTCTTGTTTTGGTATCGGGGACGGTGGTGATGAGACGCAGGAGCAAGAGATGCCATGTTTTACCTGCCCCCTGATTCTCTGCCTGAGAGACAAGCCTCAGGCAGTGATTCTGAGGAGGAGAAGGAAGAGGAAAAGTGATTGCTTAAGATGGCCATGTCTGTGAGAAGGTGGATTCATTGCAGTGACTTGTCCAGGCCCTCTGAGATCTGGAGCAAGCACTGGTCTTATACTGTGCTTCCCTCTGGGAAAAGTCCGACATACATTCTGCCATACTTGGCCTAATCCAGGGAACCTCTCAGTGTCTTTTTGCCATCTGCAGTGTATGGATAGTTATATGTCTCTATGTAACATGGGAGTTGTAAGGTTTACTTATTTAATATCTGCTCAGCTCTTCCGTAGTACAAAGCACTGTACAAATACTGAGAAGTTCCTGGTTTCCTCTTTTTTATTTGCTTGTTATATGAAAGATGTTGACATGCCATGGAAGATTTGCTGCCAAAGGAACACTTGGGTGGCTCTCCTCACTGACCTATCTTGACGCAAAAGCTTCATAGAAACTCCATAATGTAATGATAGTTATTCCATAAAACTGCTTATATACTGTAGAACTTTTTCAACGCTTCTCATAAAATTCCATCATGTGAAAATGTGTGACTTCTCAGATGCTTCTTAACATCACCACCTCTCTTGGAGGTCACTGGCCACCATCCGGCTGCCCAACAATTCCAGAGATGCTTGGTCCTGAGACTTGCTAAAGCCCAGGGCTACATTTTGGAAATACCTCGAAGGTCTTTCCATTCTAAATTTGGGTGAGCTGGTGAATAGGGTGGAGAACTGTTATATTTTTAGCTCTTTTATCTAGTATGTAAATATAACTTTTCAACCTAGTGTATTGAAACATAGAAACAGAGAAACAGAGCGAGTCAGAAGGGGTCTCCCGGGCCATCTAGTCTGACCTCCAGCACCAGCCGGCTCCGCTTACAACATGCCCACCATGTGGACGTCCAGCCTATCCTTGAACACCTGCACTGATGGGGCCTCAATGACCTCTCGTGGAAGCCCTTTCCACACCCTCGGGGTCCTGACTGTCAGGAAATGCTATTGGATCTTAAATGCATTGTTCCCAGTCAGAGCTGGTAAACTTTACAGGGATCTGCTTGGACCCTGGGGTCCAACTTGGCATCTGATCAGGAAACAAGACCAGCCTTGACTTACATTATACAACATTTGGAGTTAACTCTATTTTCTTTGGTGGGGGTGGAGGGGATTACCTGTCATCCTGTTGTTTAGTCACAAAGTCATGCCCGATCCAACATGACCCCATACACAGCATTCCTCCAGGCTCTCCTGTCCTCCACCATCCCTTGGAGTCCACCCAAGTCCACACCCACTGCCCCAGTGGCTCCATCCAGCCACCTTATCCTCTGCTGCCCCCTTCTCCTTTTGCCATCAATCATTCCCAGCTTCAGGGTATTACATGTCTACTTAAGTCCAACTAGGGAGCAATCCTATGCATGTTAGGAAATGTCCTCCAAACCCCAGTATTCCCCAGCCAGCACTGAGCTCTAGGATCTTTTTTTCCTGTCTAAAGTTTCCTAGGAGTGTGCCCTTAGTGAATTTGTTCTGAAGTGAGACCAAATTTTCTTTCTCTAGTTGCATCCAGGCAAGCTGAAACAAATGCTTGCCTTGTGATTAACACATGGAGTCACTTATGCCTGATGTCTGGCACTTATACAAATATCCATTGATTAGAGACATAATCAGTTTATTACTGAGGATTTTTGCAGTCCAGTTCTATCAATTTAAAGTAAAAGGAACTCAAACTCGGTTTTCCAAACTGTGCACGTCCCATGTATATAGCTTTGGATTGATATTTTAATCCATTGATCTACATTCCCAGTTATCCATATATTTGTTGAGAGAAATGAAGAGACTCTGTTTAAAGCACATTGCTTGCATATTTCCAACTCTGTTTCTCTAGGAATCATTTTAAAATAGATATGCAGTATGTATAGCTGCAGAGCACAAACCAACGGATGGGAGCCTGTAATGCATGTGCAGTCCTTTTGTTCTCTTTTGTAACAGAAAGTGTCCCAAGGATGCAGTAACAGACCCCCGCTGCACACAATGAGCATTCTAATTCTCACAGACTGTGTCCATGCAAGTGTGTATATACATTGAAAAAGCATCTCTGAATCAGGCCAGTATGAAAAATGCCCGCATGTATACATGTGTGGATAGGTGCATTCATGTCCAAAAAGTGATTGTGATTTTCCCTTAAATAAAAGGGAGGCTGTATGTGTTATCAACCAGGAAGTAAACTGAGCCTTTGCATACTCCTGACTCAAAGAAGACACCTGTGCTTTGAAAACTGTATAAAAGGAAGAGTACTTTTCCTCTCGTAAACCGATGGTGACTTGTGAGGCTTCAGTTACTCTGTTTCTTTATGCTGGGTAAATTGCACAATGCATTTCTCTTCTACGCAGGATGTTGCCAATTCTAGAAGTAGGCTGAGACAGTAAGTAGGAAATATAGTTAATTATTTCTTCATGCTAGTAATCTAAGAAAGGCTCTAGTATTTTCCCAGAATACTGCTTGCCAATCCAGGCTGCGATTCAGAAATAAATAGAGCTTTCATCTGATGATTAAGAAAGAGAAAGTAAGATGGTGTCCCCTTGTGTCCAGCCGGATACGCATTGACAGTGTATTTCACTTGTGGTCCAGAGAAGATGAAGCCTCAGTGAAGAGTAAGGGAGGGAGGTGCTGAATTGCTGAAGGATTCACTGGTGGTTGAGCCACCAGCTGAAATGCCCAGAGCCAGACTGCAAAGCAGTTGTCTCTTCGGTGGCGGTGCAAGGACCTTCAGCAGAAAGATCACGGGAGCTTCCTGTCGTGAGGACAGTGCTTCTCCTTATGCACACCTAGCTTTGTTGGACTGCACACAGCAACAGTGTGACCTGCAAAACCTCAGCAAACAAGCAAACCAGATTGGTGGTCCTCAGCACAACCCATGTTAAAACCCTATCTATTTACTGTCATCACTGATGTATCTCTTTTCCCTTTTTTTTTTTTTTTTTTGGCAGAAACCAAAGCAGGGGGTTCCTTCTTTGGAAATAGTTTGCATAGAACTGATGAATCCTGTAGCTGTCAATGCAATCCTACTGCTTTCTCTCTTAGTTCAGTGGTGCTTACCCCAGGTTAGTGGCTATAGGACTGTAGCCTAAGAGAAGAAAGCCCTTGTAATAGGTTGAGTTGCTATAAAATAAAGTTATTTTATTATTATTGGTATATAACCTAGTTGGAGGCCTCAAACACAAAGCAGCTGGGCAATTTAGCTAGCTCCTGGATCCAATTAAGCCAATCTATGTTGTTGTGTCCACAGTAGGGGGAATGGCCATAGCTGGGAAACTGATGCATATTAGATTGTGGCACACCTGTGGCATATTCATGGTTCAATGCGGTAGGAGTTGTTGAAACATTAAATCAGCTCATTACTGCTTTTTGTAAGACAGGTACTTCAGCTCCTTTTCACATATATATGGGATTATGAGTTAAACTCGGTGCGTGTGTGAGATTTTAATGTACTTCACCATTATCACATGCCACTGATTAGTGAACAGTGTGGGAGCAAGAAGACATAAATACTTATTCCAACCTGAGCTCGTCAATCCTAACCTTAAATGATTACTCAAATTGTGGTTCAAATTTTCTCTCTAACTGTTGGGTCTAGGACAGTTTTGTTTCCTCTGTTGCCTATTGTTCTGTCTTGTGTGATGATTTTTTCTTAAGTGCAAGTAGAAAATTGTATAGGGTGCCTCTAGCAGCTCAGTAAACTAGGTAACATTCAGTGCCAATTTTTTTTTTCTTTTTGTGAGTTTCAGTTACTGTGCTGAGATCTGTATGTTTGATAAAGGAGGAACTTCTGTAGAATAGCTAAGCCAAGGAGACAAATCCAAGACACTAAACTGAAGATCAGACAGTTGCAGTGAAAATGTCCCTAAAGGCTCCTTCAAGGAACTAGAGATTCCCTCCTTAAAACATGGCTCAGAAAGGCTGCAGTGCAGTTCTCCAAGTCTGTCCAATCAATCTGGTTGAATCAAACTCAGGAAAGCTCTCCCTGCCTGGCAGAACTAAAGCTTAGGCACAAAATACATAAAGTTTTAGCTGGACGATTTCTTTCCCTTGGTCAAAAAAGTTAGGGAACTGTGCAACTTTCTTTCTTCTACATCTCAGTAGCTTCTGCCAGGATTGAGTTGATGGGACGACAGAGATTTCAGGAACCCTAACACTAACCTGGGAGCTCAATGCATGCTTTCTTTTAGTCTCAAAACATCGAGGCAAAGAAAAGATGGGAAATAACAAGGGGAGTAGAAACCACATCAAATAACTTTTTGACAGTAACGAAACTAAAAAACTGTTTTGCAACTCCAGTTTGTCCCTACAATAAAGCTGCCGGTGGGTGCGAGAAGGGAAGGACGGTCAGTCCCCCGGTGCAGTCCTGTCATAGTGCAATAAGCTGAACTAGAAGTCTTCACTTGCCTTCTAGCACCGTCACAAGGGTTCCACCTGAGGCAGGCTCGGCCTGGACGCATCCTTGGATCCTGGTAGTGCTGATCATCCGTCACTATTCTTCAGAACCATTTTCAGAGCATCATAACCACAAGACCTTGCAATACAATAATGCAAATACACAGAGCAAACCATTCTGAAAAGCAAAGAGAAAGCATCACACAACCCACATCACCGCCACTGGGCTAAAAGAGGTTACACTTTGAAGCTGACTGCAACAAAACCAGGTGGTGGTCAGTCAAGACTCATCAAATTGAGTCTCTTCAGCTTGTGGCAAAACAGGTGCAAAGGATCTGGCAGATTTTGGTTTGAAGTGCGTCTTAGAGTCATGCTGATTACCACAGAGAAGGACTTGTCTTTAGTGCTCACTCACTGCATATCCTGAGATCAAGAGCTAAGCCGGAAGAGATGGACACTGAATGGTTTCTGGTGTAATTTAATGCTGCTTCAAGGAGCAGCTGCTGAGGCCTCTCTCAGTGGGACTGGGGACTCCATTTCTAAAATAGGCTCATCAACATGGAGCACCATGGATAACTCCTATAAAGCTGAAAAGAAAAGCTGTAATGCATGACACTCCCCATTGGCTTAGGGATCACTTCTCTGGGTTATCCCTCATTCTCTTTGGTCATCCTTTGCTTTCTTTCTCTCCCCACCCCACAATAAAAAAAAATCAAGGCAGAAAATTAAGTTATATGAAATCCGAGAGAATTGTGTGTTTTAAAATTGGCCACACTATTTATCCCTCCCTGCACTGGCCATCAATATTCATACTTAACTGAAAGTGGAAGCCAAATTCTGGTTCTTCTTTTAATGAGGACAAAAATGTTGCGCATTAATGTTTTGTATTGTTCTTTGGTTTGTGTTTATTTTTCATAACATTACTTTTCAAAAGAGAGAAAAAATTAGGGTCTCCCAAAGCTGTGTAATTGCTTTTTAATTTCAAATTCCAGTTCTTTGTGTTGTATATAAAGGTAGTATATTTCTGCCCTTATTGTTCACAGTGCTCTGTGAAAAAAAATCACGTTCATTTCAAGAAGCTGTTATGGTATTGATTTTGGTAAAGACTTCCATTAACTGACCAATCTAAATCTCATAAGTGATGTCAGGATAGTTATGCATTTGCTTGGTTCACATAGTCAGCCATTATGTTAGAATGCAGGCAGTGTCGGAATATGGCTGTTAAATTATTTCTAAATACCGAACCCTGAACAGCTTAACAGTTCTGCAGTTTGAGACTGACACAGAAATGACAATCTGCCACCTCTTTGTTTTTTAAATATTAACATTGTATTGGGATAGTATTTTTGGAGTGAAAACCTGTGGCACGAGAGGATAAGTGATATAAACAAAGGCAGCTGGGCTGCATGAAATAATGGAACAATAAGACCCTTACAGCCGTTCTCATCACTCCAGTATGTTAATTAGCATTCTGTTGTGGCCGCAACCCTGAAAACATGTAATCTGTATTGGTGCACTGTACAGCTGTGAACACACATTCTTTTTTGTTGGTCCCTTGAGTTTGTCTTACCATTGGCATATGTGCCTGGGCCAAAAGTCAAACGATCCCTACTAAAGTACCTAGTAGAGGAGCATAATCTACCCTTTGCCTCCTGATCTATGTTTTCAGCTTGTGATGCAGTTGTGTGACAACTGTCTCTCCCACACCTTACTTGCTTTGCTTTTAAGTGCAGCACATCTGAGTGCAGCGCAAAGCTGAGAGTCGGTCTAAAAATATGGATTTGCACTGGGGACCGAAGAAATGCAAAGCACGTGGACAGAGCTGGCCATGGGTGAATCAGAGAACTGATCCTGTTGTTCAGGGTTAATGTCGAGATAAATAAAGACAGAAGGAGTATAAAGTGAAGGGCTTCCATGGCTTTTTCACAGCCTCAGTGCACAAGAGCACCTAGCAAATCCAGAAGCTCAGAGAGAGGCCATATGGATACCACTGACTGTCTACATGAAGCAATATGCAACCTTATCCTTAGCCCACAGTCTTAGCCCATCCTTAACCTTATCCTTAGCAAAACCTAATCTTTTTGCAACTTATCCTTGGCGCTTGTTCCTCTTCTTTAGGTATGAAGCATAACATGGGATGAATTGCCATCAGGACGAAAAGAATGGACCGTTCTCTCATGCACAATTTCAGAATGCTCCTTGGAATCAAAGAGGGGTTCTTTCTCTTGTTATCAAACCTGGTTGGTGATTCTGTGGAGATATTTAAGCCAATTGGATTTGTGACTATGCATATTCCTAGGTCTACACAAACTTTTATCATGACACCTGCTCTCAGGTTGTGCACACTGTGGGTTGGATTCAACCTGATCCCTCTGCTGCTGCTGCAATGGAGCTTTGTGATCCTCACTTCCCTCTGGCAGTTCCCACACTTCCTCAAAATATGCTCCAGCGTATCCTCCAAGCCCTCGGAGCTGCTTTGGAGGATATGAGGGGAGCTGCAGGGGAAGGAGAGGATGGAAAGGTTCAGTTCCATTGGCAGCTAGACCAAGCTGGTTCCCAGCCAAGATGTTAAGGGTAAGAGCTATAATCCGAATTTCTGGAAGGAAGCAGTTCCCTTTGTCTGGGGTTGTGTTTCCTGTAACTGCAGTGATCTCCAGAAAACGTGAAGGGTGGACAGCTGCTCTTAAACGTGTTGTGCACATATACCGGGAAGGCGTTCCCAGGGGTGCTACCAGCTTTGTTTAGAAGTGCGTCTGCCATTCACACATTATGTATTAACTCCAGGAAATGCTGGTGTGATTTTGGGACATGTGCAACAACGTCTAACTAGATGGTCTTCAGGTGCATTGCAACCACGCCTTTCAGTTTTAATGCTGAGCTTCGTTTTTCATCCATTTTTATAAAATAACAGTTTTCAACTACCTCCTTGGAATTTTGTCTAGTCTCCACCAAGAGTCCTGGACAAAAGGAGCAGTAGCTTCTGAAGGCTGGTTTGCATGTCTCCAGGGGCCTGTGCAATTCCTCACCTAGGTTGCAAGGGATTTCCGAGTCTTGCCACAAGAGTTTTGTCTCTGCTGAATTTGTCTCACTGTGTCCTAACATGTGAAACTCAACTCACAGACTGTTCATATATTTTCTCTAAGCACTTGGCCTCACCCAGTAACTGATAAAAGGCCACCTTTGCCCTCCACCTGCATAGCCCACTGGGCTGGGGAAGGGGCTTGCTGGGGTGTCGTCCTGCAAGCTCACTCTGCCCTTTGTAGCCTTAAAAATCAGACCCAAAGACTGCAGTGAGCTGACTGGACCTATCGCGCCTGACTTAAATAGAAAGCTGATAAATACTTTTTGTTTTTGGTTCAAAAGTTTGACTAGTGTATGGGGAGAAATGTTTCTCCCTCGTCACACATAGAAATTTTGAGACAAATATGCATCGCATTGCTATTTAAAAAATAATGAAAACGGAGATCATGTTTTATTTAAAACCTATACAGAGCAGAATGGCTACCAACAGATACCCATAAAAGCAGTGCTTTCTGTTGGCGGCTCTCTGCTTGCAACCCAGTTCCATGCAGGATGGACAGAGGAGGGATGGCGGGTAGGAAGACCACCCTGCTGTGGTCCTCTCCATTGGTTTGGACTCCTTCCTGGGTGCCTGGGAGGCGGTTTTAATAGCCCACATGTTGATAGAACCACATCGTCTCGCACGTGCTTGAGAAGATACCTGTGTGTCTTGACCTGGAAATCCATTCTGTATGATGTGGGCAAGCAGACCCCTGCACTTCCAGTTTTCCAAATGTTTGTTTTTTGTTTATTGTTTGGGTCTCCTATGCACAGCCACGGATGCAGGAGGTGTGGTTTCGGTTCATTCCAGTGGCATATCAAACACACCCGTGCAAAGATGGAAATTTAGTGATGTAGCCAATGAGGCATAACTCTATAATGAAGGAGCAACATTGAAGGGTGTGGAATCTGGGAGATGGACCATGGCAATTGTAGTTAAACTTTCCTTGTCCAGCTTTTGGCTGTTTGCGGAAATGTGAGCTCATTCTTCTCCTGAAATGGCTTTTAAAGCTGAGAAATATTATACCTGAGCAATATTGGAACAAGTATTTACCTGTAAAAAGTTACATTTTGTTGTCATAAAGTAGGTTTTGAATTAAGCAATGTGCTTTTCCTTTGAGGATAAATTTTCACAACAGATAGGCAGTTGTCAGAAGTATTCACCAGTCCCCATTTATCACCTCACTGTGATGATCTTCATGTATTCAGGAAGACAGAAGGGGTTTTTTTTTCCTTCTTTTTCTCAGAAAATAACTTGGCAGTGCTCTTGGGTGAATACATCCTTTATCCATACTCAGACGATAAGAATGACGGCTTAGCTCATATTTCTACGCTAATCTACTTCAAACTTGATCTTGAAAAATTACCTTCATTGCACAAAGAAAACATAGCATTTAAGTCATGATGCTGATCAAATTTAGTTCTGCTCTTTTTTTTATTTTATTTTAACCACTGTGAGAATGAATTGTTTGGCAATTGTGATGGGTACTTGTGTCCACTTGGATATGGTGCTGGGTATTGGAGTAGTTCCTCCTCCTCCTCTTTTTTTTTTTTTAACCTGGAACAAAACTTTTTTGTGTTTCTTAATCACAGTTTTGTATTCCTCTTAAAGGAACACAATGAATGCCTCCCCCAGATTTCTGTCTAGAGACTGTACCTGGTACTAACATTTGGAGACATTCCTAACCATCTTGATTTTAGGACAATCTTTAATGTTTGAAGATAAGAATAATAAAAATAAAAACAATACCATTCTGTTATACAATAATACCATTCTATATAGGAAAAACAATCCACAAAAATCATGATGACTCTTCTCTCCCCCCGCCGTTTCTGAATTCATCTTCATAGTTTTAAAAGTATGTAATTAATAGAAGGATTTTTTCACTCCAGATGTGGCTACAGTATAATAGAGTCTTATAAATGCTTCAGAAAGGGGAAAAAATAGCTTGGAACGAATGAGAACCAAATCAAGAGCACACCTGGGTTTGACAAAGATTGCATTTACTGACTGCTGTGCTATCACATTACAGAGAGAGCCCAAGTCTTTGGGAGCAGCTGTAGAGAAAGGACTGGCAAATCTGCATGCAAATAGCAGTGCATTGTTAACTTAATCAGATGCCTAGAAAAAGATGTGCCAGACCAAGAGGGTGATCTATAAACAGGCAGAGTCCAGAGTGATAGGGAGGGGATGGCTGATTTTTAAAAGGTGTGTCACCAGAGGCTTTATCTTTGACTTAGAATCCTTTTTGTCTTCTCCACACTCGCTTCCTCACCCCCTGCTCCTTTTTTCTCCTCTGCAGAAGGTGCTGCTATTCATTAATTCCAAAATATCAGCATCTCAGCAGCTGTGTTTGACCCATAGGACAAGGAATATAGATCAATGAGATGGGGCAATGGAACTAGAAATGAGCCCTAAGGTCCCAATCCTGTATTCACTTTCCTGGGAATAAAACTTGCACCCAATGACACTAACTTCTGAGTAGACCTGTGTTGGATTGCGAGGCAAACCTTTCTTCAGGGATCGGTTTTGAAAGCAGCCTATTGTTTTGTTTGTTTTTTAAAGGCTTCTATAGTGCACTGGTTAGTGCTACTATGGGATGGCAGTATATTCTTTTAGAGTCACCGTGTGTGTGTGTGTGTGTGTGTGTGTGTGTGTGTATGCACACACACGTCTGTATTAAAAAGCACTTATATATAGCATAGCCTGTAGTTATATTTAACAAAGAGTACCACTTGCAAAATATGAAGTAAGTTAAGCCCGTTGACAACAGATGTGGTATAGTACAGTTACCAAGGTTGATCAGCTTTGCAGCAATAAAGTCAGGGCTTGCTTTCCTGAAAGAAACAACAGTCCACATAAATTCAAATGGTATTACTGTTAAAATATTCAGACGTATTGGAGGAAGGACCAAACTGATGTTCGGCTAAAAAAGAGAAGTTCTTCCATAAAATAAGATTTAAAAATCAGATTGGGGGGAACCCTATGAGAAAGATTGTATTCTATAAACTCTAGGCGTTCAAAATTAATTCTGGCTTAAAGAGAAGTTTCAGTCACCTGCTATTCATAATGCCTATTAATGTTAATGGGGATATATGGTGAAAATTGACTTCATCTTTAAGTCTAATATCATAAAAAATAAAAGAAGTAATGCTATTTAATCACCCACAGCTTAATAGTGGCTCCGTTGTTTACTGCCTTTTCACTAATTGCTCTGTACTAATGTGTTTTTGTGTGATTTCCAGTAGTGCTAAAAGAACGGAGATCCATAACCAATTAAATATAGTGTTTTATGTTAAAAATATATCTGTTGCAGACTACAAATGAACAGAAGAGCTCCTGATTTTTTAGGAGCAAGGGAGAGGGTTGGCATGAGCATAATTATAAAGTCATGGGTATTTCACGTATCTTTCCCCAACGTGACAGCATGGTGATATTTACGAAGAACAACTCACGGAAGCCTATGCATTTTTGCATTCTTCCCTTGTAATTAGCTCCTGCATTTATCCTTGTTATAATATTTATGTGTGATTCCACTCTGAGCAGAACTAGAAATCTGCCATAACACCGGTGAGAGTAACCTCTATTGGTCAGTTGTGCTTCCAGCAAAGCGGACACTATCCCAGAATAATGATTCTCGCTTGCATTTCAGTCCATTTATTTCTGGGTCTAACTGCTTTCTTGGATGAATTGCTGAAGACCAGTCCCATTGTAATTCATACGGAGTGGTATATTTAAGCTCATTCTGTGCAATCTATTACTTGCAGAAACTGCTTTTGGAATGCCCCGGTGTTCCCCCAAATAAAAACTGAATGCAAATGGTGCAAACTGGATGCTCAGGCTGCATAGCTGGGCGAAGCTGCCCTTACAAGCGTTGATCCCTTGATGTTTGTGATCCAGAATTGTCTACAAGTGCTGTATGGCAATGGCTTTCAGGGGTCCTTGTAGTTGTCTTTCCCAGCCCTAACTGGAAAAGCCAAGGTTGAACTGGGGCCCTTGAAGTACAGATGTCTCACGGATCACCTGGCATCTTTCATTCCCCCATTGAGCAGATTCAGTGTTATATATGAGAGTTCCATTCCTATTTGCATATGTGTACTTACACAAAAAATCCAAACTCATTTGAATCTATTGCAGACTTCCCTGACTGCCTTGCCTGGGACCCTGGTATTCAGAGCATGTGCTTTGTCTTGGATGAGGCTTGTCTAGGATGCTCACTTAATAAATGGACTTACTGAATAAAATATGGCGAGCCATTATGTATATGAAATGCTGAGGTATCTGGTTAATAGATGTGTCTAACTAAGTAGACATTCTGAATAGAATCCACTCTCCAGGAGCATCCAGATGGATCCAAACACATCCCATAGTTTCCAGTAATGGAAACTATGGGATGTGTTCAATAGCAAGAAGGGAAGGAAACTAAGCTTATAATCTTGTGTATGCTTAAACAGAAAAAAAGTTCTGACTGGAGGATTCTGGGTAAGACTTTTCTAAACATTCAAAGGATTTAGTTACTTTACATTCACTTTTCTAAGTGGTCATAGGAGTACACCCTAAATGACCTCATGTAGGTCATTTGCTCTTACTGTATCCTAAGAGCAAGTTCCAATATAGCCTTGATTCCTTTTTCCTTTAGTATGGGATGAAAGATAATGACTCTGCCCATTCAGGCAGAGCAGGCTATTTTGTTTATGGCACTAAAAATAAAAATGTGTGCTCTCTCTCTCTCTCTCTCTCTCTCTCTCTCTCTCTCTCTCTCTCTCTCTGTGTGTGTGTGTGTGTGTGTGTGTGTGTGTGGTGCAAGGTGGGGGGAGTTGGTTTTCCTGGGTCTCAATGGCAAATGTAAAATCTACATTAGTTTGGATGTACAGTTGGTTTGGGATGGACATTCTTCCATTTCTATAGTTCATGATCTATATGTGCACAGCCATATATGCACATAGGCAAGAAGATCAGGCCACAAGCATCAGGCCATCAGTGTGTGATGCGCTCAGAGCTTTTGGAAGCAAAGCACATAGTTATACTCTCGCAAGTGTATAGTATATAGTATAGTATAGTATAGTATATAGTATATACTCTCGCAAGGGCTGAGGTGGAAAAATGTTCAGTCTCTGAGACAATTCTAGCCTGCAAAGGGACTTGGACATCTCTTTTCAGCGATGGGTGAGGTCTAAGGCAAAGTGCCACTCTGAAAAGCATAGCAGGCACGTCTACCGAGAAGCATGTCAATAGCACAGGCTTTTATGTTTGCACTTCCGCCCTTGATCCTTGCTGCAGAAATAGCCAGCCATTAAAAAACAGCATCCCAAATTGAGAGCCAGTGGGGTGCGGTGGCTCAGTGTCGATCTGGAAAGTAGCAGCTCCTGATTTAGTGCTCGCTTGGCCATGAGGCTTGTTGGGTGAATGTGGGCCGGTTACAAACCTTAGCTTAAAATACTGAATCACAGGGTGGTTGTTGTAAGAGATGAGGAATATCTAAGCTGCCTTGGATTCTTTGCAAGAGAAACAGGGAAACAAGTGTGATATAAATATAATTAGAAAGAAGGAAACATTCCAAATGCAGGAACTCGGACATCTGAGTCACAAATAGACCTGATAGTTCCCGTTTGAGAACTCAATGATTCCCATACAGAAGTCACCTGGGATTCAGAAATGACCAGCAGGTTTAGAAGTACACCATCCAACATCTTCCTAAACACATGGATTACCTTCCTGAGAATGCATGAACACCACCCCAAAATTAAAGGGGAGAAGTCAAAATACGCTGCTAAACTAAATTTTGATTAATTCATTTCATACTTGCATACATTGATGTGTACCAAGATTACTTGTGTCCGAGCAGAATCATCAGCAGGGACATCTTTAGGCATGATTAAGTGAGAGGATATGAAGCTGTAGCAGCAGCTTGATATGATAGAGAGATCTGGTGTAGCTCCAAAAACAATGAACATGCCAGTTAAATCTAGTGGTTCACAGGCAATTGTGCACAGCTTCAGAACTCCAGCGCAATACTGGCAAGCAAAGAGGGCCTGATCAGGTAGTCCTTTTTGAATTGTCAAAAAAGAGGAAACGTGTCACCAATAAAAGGGCAACAGAAGAAACTGGTTTGCATGATTTGCATCTACTTATTTACATTAGCAAATTTATAAATGGCTCTTATATTATTTGTAATTATTATAATTTAGATAGAAATATAAACAACATATTATGACGGCATGGATATTTGTGACCAGCTGATCTGCTCTCTTGCTGCTGATAGACACTTTCAGGGCCCGCTGTTCCTCTTGGTGGTTCTTCATCTTCAAACTGGACAGGGATAGGCAGCCCATCTAATAAGGGGCATCTTCAGAATGGTGGAAGGTCTTCTGGTGGAGCTTTGAGTAGAGGACAGCTCTCTATAAGATGTCAACTCTCAGGCCTTGAACATTTCTGAATGTTCAAGGCCTAAGAAATGCTGGGAGGAAGACTGGAAGCTCACTGAGATGGAAAGGAAGCAGCCTGATTGTATGCACACAACACAGACTATTTTCTGGCAACCAGGAGGAGAGGACTGAAGGCAAGGAGCATAGTGATGGAAAGGGGGCATACCTGACTTGTGGCCTGAACTGGTCTCCCCATGGACAATTGGGGCCTGTAGGCCAGAGTTTGCCCATCCCTGGAGTTTCTGGTTTAACTGAATAAAATAATAGAAATAGTGCTGTAGTGAAATCTGCTATGGTGTTAGGAGAAGTTAATCGTGCACTATAGCAATAATAACTCAAAGTGACAAAAAGGAGCAACTGTCCGAAACAAAGCAAGAAAAAAGCATCCCATCTTGCCTTTGCATTGTAGAGTAATCCAAGGATCCTTGGATATTTGCTCTTAAACTGAGAAGTCAAAAGCCACATTATATTAGGTTGTGCACAATACGCCGCAAGCCATTTTGTTCTATAGCTTTGGACCAGCTGAAATCAAGAAGTAATAATATGATTGAACTGTTCCCTGCCAGACTGTTTGACAAGGCCTGGGGACTGTAGCCCCACTGAGTGAGAACATACTTCCACCTTATAGAAGTAGAGATAATGAGATCAATTAGAACCTCAGTCACTCAACTCTAGACAGCTGTTGGTGCATAATAATCATCATTAGAGATGGGTGAATGTGGGATGTTTGATTCGTCAGACAACCGGCAGGTATACGAAAATGATGGAACTTAACTCTTGAGTGCTTTATTCGAGGCTGATGTTTTGTGTTTGATGTTTCTCCTACCATCTTACAATTTTATTTTAAGTCAAGCATGCTCCCCTGAGATTAGCTCAAACCAAAAGAGAAGTTTTTTGAGTGGCTGAGACCTATAGGAATTAAACTTGTAACCCTGGAAGTTTTCGGAGAATGAAAAAAAATTACAGTCTATGGAACTCTATCCTAAGGGAGGCAAGATTTGCTCCCTGTCTGATGTCTTTCCATAAGATGGCTTTATTTAAGAAAGTATTTAACCTATAAGTGGGTCTGGTGTATTGGTGCTGTTTTCAGGTTTTTTCTTTAATTGTAGTGTTTTTGGTACATTTGAATATATTGTTTAATCAGTTTTAATTGACTTGGTAACTTGTCTGTGTGCCAATTTTTTGCAGCAGGTGAAACAGGCGTGAAGTAAGTTAGTCAAAATAAATTATTATTAACTTCCTTTTAATGACTGTTAGCTATGACAGGTAGACTAAGCTTGATGTGCAAAAGCAGGATACTTCTGATACTGAGATGCTAGAAACAGACAAGAGACAGAATGGGTTCAGGTAATCAGGGTTGACCATGAGTTGTTGTTGAAAAGTGGCTTATCTTGTCTGAACCCAGCTAAACTCATAAGCCATGGCTTGTTGACCATGAACAATCCATGAAAAGAATATATGGTCTGTAGTTGGGTTGTGAACTCTGGGTTCTTCACCATGGTTTGTTCATTTGGATTGAGATCTTCCATACTTCAACAAGTACCCATAGCTCAATGGGAACCCCATACTCAACCCTAGAATGTGGGTTATTGGGCTGCCTGGGCCCAGTCATAGTCATCCCCTTCAGACTTTAAGAGCTTCTCCAAGTATCAGGCAGCTGCTAGAAACGGACTGTGGACTAAGGTGCAACCTGTTCTGATCCAGGAAGGTAACTGTGGTTTTACTTCAATGTGAATGAATGACCAAGGTAGTCTCCAGATGGAAACATAGAAACAGAGCAAGTCAGAAGGGGCCTCTTGGGCAATCTAGTCTGACTCCTGGCTCCAGCCAACTCCTCTCCTGACATGCCTACCATGTGCATGCCCAGCCTATCCTTAAAACCCTCTCCGTTGGGGCTTCAACAACCCTCCTTGGAAGGCCATTCCATACCCTAGGGATTCTACCCATCAGGAAGTACTTCCTGGCATCCACCCTGAATCTTGATTCCATGAGATTTGCTCCATTGGAGCATGTCCTGCCCTCCTCTGCAGGGGAAAAAAGGCTGTGGCCCACTTCTGTGGGGCACCCCCTCATGTACCTGTATGTCATTAACAGGTTTCCTCTGAGTCTCCTCCTCTCAAGGCTGAAAAGACCCAGCTCCCTCAGCCTCTCCTCAAATGGCTTACCCTGCAAGGCTGGCAGGTACACAGTGCCATTTTATCCAAAGCTCTCCAGTATGTCACAGTGCACTGGAGTCGTAGCAGCTCTTCATCAGCACAGTACAGAGAACTGTCCCTTGATCTCAGGGGCAAAGAAACTTTGAGGTTTTAACCTATCAGGGGCTGCCAGAAGAGGGACTGAACTGGTGGCTTGCAGAAGAATGTTGAGATTCCAACAGCTGCCTCGAATTAGGTTGAAGCAACTGGTTGTCTGCCCTGTCTTGCAACCTGCACAGACTGAGAATTTACACATCCATACTCTGCACAAGCATTTTTTCCTGCCACCCACGGGCACAGTGGCTGAATGCTGGGCTTGGATGCAAAGCTGCTCTGGCAGTGGAAGAGAGCTGAGGGGTACTACAACACCAAGCACAGGGCACCCCATCAGCAAACCATATCAGGGCAACATTGAAATCCCTCCAAACATTTGGACTGACATTTCAGCTTTATCTGTTTGGGAATGACGGACCCTCTTATTTAGGGAATTCTTTTCAGAGTGTTTACTTTGTAGGCACATCTGTTATCCAGATGTCTTTTTCTTTCACCTGAGTCATGGCTTCCAATTCTTATCCAGTTCTTAAGTGAGCATGCTGAATTATTATTATTAACAATAACATCATCATCATTTTTATTATTATTTTCATTTCTATACTAACCCCACAGCTAATGCTCTCTGGTAGGTTAACAACAATCCGTAAGAGGCAATAAAATGCAATAAAATATAATGACATCAGAAAAAATTAAACATCTAAAACATCTAAAACAAATAGCAAAGAAGGACCCCTGGGATGGGTGATCCACCTCAAACCCCCGGTGTGCAAGTAAGTATTTAAGAGCCTTCAAAAGGGGGTCATCTTAGCCAAGCACTGAAAAGATGATAAATTCAGTACCAATCAGGCTGCAGTGGGGAGGTTGTTCCATAGATGGGGTCGGGGGCACCACCGAGAGAGCCCCCCTGTCTCCATGAACATGCAAAAAGGGATAAATACCCTGTCTGGGGTATATTTTGGATTTAGAATTTGTAACAGCAGAAAGCCATCTCTGAGGAACCTGTCGCTCTGTGGTGGAGCCCCTGGTAAGCTTGTCGAAGGCTCCAGGCTCCTCCTGTGTCACCCACAGTGAAAACAGACTGGTAGTAGCTGACTGGGATAAGCGTCTTCCTGGCACCTGCCAGTCAGAGTAGAAGTGCTCAGCAATATTGTTCTGTCCCTGTGGGTCACTTATTTTCTTCTTCGTCTCCAACCAGACTGTGGCTTTTGTGAGCTGACAGCTATCAAGAAGGGAGGCAGGAATCACAGCAACCTACTGGGATGTATTGACCAAGTGTTTCAACCAGTATGAGGCAGTTTCAACCAGTCTGTGCCCTCCTGTGTGTTTTATGGAGGGGCATTATCAGCAGAGCCAATTTTTGGCTCTTGACCCTTGTGCTCCTTCTGCCTTTTGGGAGCCAAAACAGCAGCTGCCACATTCTGAACTCACGGGCAAAGCCACTCTCACCTGCGAGCACAAAGCAGGAAGTAGCTTTCAGTTAACATTTTCTCTGTCTTACAGCGTAAGCTTCTTGAGGGCAGGGACCTGGTCTGTTTTGCCTGTGTAATTCTAACACATGTACACTGCTGGCGTCGGATGTGTAAGGATCTAATAGGCATTGATAGGCCAGTTCATACCTTCATGTTTGTGACCTGCACGCAACAGCATCTTGCAGTGAGTTGAATGCACAAATTTTGACAGATCAAGCACCCCAAATCACCTCTAACACACTATGAATGGTCAGAACAGGAGTTAAGAACCCTTGAAGTGTAAGCTTAAGTATTCAAGGGTTCATATGCCCTTGAACCCTTAGTAGTTCTGTTTTCAAGGGCCAAAGAAAGTTTTGGTGGTATCAGTGGGCAAAATCTTTGCTGAAGTCAGCAGAGATTTCAGTTACACAAGCGGTGCATTTGGTGCTAATATAGAAAATATACTTACGTACTTCGCAGGTTGTTGTACGGATTAATTAATTAATGTTTGTACAGCACTCTGGATATATAAAGTGCTGTAGAAGTGCTTAGCAATATTATTAAGTCCCTGTGCATCACTTATTTACTCTTAATATATGAGCAGACTGTGGGTTTTGCAAACTAATAGATCTAAGGAAGGGAAAGAGGCATTGCTATGATTCGGGATTCACATACCTGCTGAATGCTGGTTGCACTCTGAGTGATAACTGTCAGGTGCACGCACACCAAGTGTTGTTATGCAAATATTTGTGCTTGCTAGAAAGATCTTGTGGGACTTTGCCTGCTGCAAACTGCAATTCTAATGAGAATAATGCATTTGGGCACAAACAACTTCTCTGGACAACAGTACATAAGAAATGTCAGGATGAATCAGACCAGTGGTCCATCCAGTCCACCACCCCATTCCCATGATGGCAAACTGGCTGTCCACAGGATTGCTTCAGCAGGATGGGTACCAGAGTTCTGCCTGCCCAAGCTCCTTAGCAATAGGTGTAGGCAGACATGCGACCTCTGATATGGAGGCCACCCTTAGCCAGCAAGGCTAGTGCCCATGGATGGCCTCCTCCTCCATGAGTATGTGGCCCTGTAGTCCCAGTCCTGGGTATACGTTAAGCTTGCTCTGGGGATTGGCATGCTGGTGAGGAGGAAACAGATATTTGCAATTCAGAACTGGTACAATTCTCAAACGCTTGGCTCCATATCAGATCCCTCCTTTGGTGATTGAGCCCCTAGATCTGAAGTCCGACTATTCTCTGATCTTGTTTCCTTGAATCATGGATAGAGCACCCTCTCAGTGCAACAAGATCCCAGGAAACCCCAGGTAAGAAGAACTCTGGTAGCAAGGATGGTGGAGGGCAATTTGTTTTGATTTGTTGTGGTCTGAATGAGCTACATGATTTCATAGTAAGAGATCTTCCCCTCCTCACAGATATTTTAGCACTATGCAGCGCAAAGATCTGGGATATCGGGTTGTTTTCCCACTGACACTCCATGCCCTCCAGAGGCAATGCCTTGTGTGAGTCTTTCTAAATGATACAGGTGTACGTGTGGGTGTGGGTGTGGTGGTGGGGGCACTGGTCTCCCATTGTGTTGCGCTTCTAGACTTCAATCCAGGCTCTGCCTCCCCTGAGAGGAAGAGCTGCCACTGCAGGTGCTCCCTCCATCTGCTTCTCCTGTTGCACCACGGTTTATGCCAACCATCAGGGCTTCCTGACTCTGTGCAGCTTTCTTGTGAAGTGCAGGTGGGGACACTTCTGTTGGAAGGAGAGGGAGTCAACTTCCATTAGCACAGTTGACCCTGTATAAATTGAGGTCTGAGATAAAATGTGTAGCTTAGATTAACAAGGCCCTGTTCTTCCGAGCATTTTCACTGGTGTGCGTATCGAGGGCCAGTGCATTCCAGATGGCTACCCTGAACTGATCTGAGGAAACCAAAGCAAAGCAAAGATGGGTCAAGATTGATCAGTGGCATGGGTGTTTCAGTATATACAGACAGCCACTGTATACAGTAGCAACCATCGTTCTTCAACAGCCGTCAGTTCATCCCTAAGGTTGGCCAGAATGGGGCTCCAGACGAGCCAGGTTCAGCCTGCAGGCGTGAGGTTCAACAGTTCTGCTTTACACAGTTCAGCACTGCCTATTCTGTCTGACTGCTACTTTGCAAGGTTTCCTTCCCATCTTCTTTTCCAAAAGTTCCTTTAAGTTCAGGCTTCTTGTGCCATGGTGGTATGTCTCCTTCTCAGTCTGTCTTAAAATCAGAGGTGTTTAATGTCTGCTGCCTCACCCACTGTGCAATGTCTACTCAGATGCAGGCACTGAATTCAACGGGAGCTATTCCCAGGATTTCAGCATTGTACGATCTCGTTACTATATAATAAATGTGCATGTGTGAACCAAGCCATGGGCAAAGCTCCAGAAAAAAGATCTGACATGTCCAATGTCCATGTCAATTGTCTGACATGTCCAATGTCCATGTCAATTGCTTCCAACAGCATCTATATCATCATTTGAAAATTTTAAATTTCCTTCCCCTTGGTAATGATCAGCATGGTGCATTTCCCTACATTATGTCCTTGTACATATGACATAAGATGCCATTTAGTGCTGGAAAGTTGTTTTTCCATAGTGGAGTAGAATAATGGAGAAGTTTTAATTTCCCATTCTGTACATTCTGCAAATGGTACTGAGCCTGGTTTTGGCTTTGGCTTTTGGTCCAAATAGTTGTCCAAATCATGCATTTCAATCCTCTAAAATTTGCTTAGTAGTTTTGCCTAAAAATATGATTCCTTGTACATTTCAGGCATCTCAGCATCTCCTTTGGTGAATTTTCTGTGCTTTTATTTTCTCTCCCTCTCGCTTTTGGCTTTAATGCTCGAATCAGCCTCTGTGGCACAAGCTGAAGCTGGTGGCCATTCGGGTTGAGCTTCCTGCTCAGAAACTGCCAACTCCTCCATCGCTGCAAGTGTGGTAATATAGTCCTCTGTTTCTCCTAATGCCATTATTCCCCCTGGACCTCTGAGGAAGGAGGGGATTGATTGCCCGCAGCAGTAAAGAGCAAAAGCAGGTCATGCCATTGTGGCCAACCTGAATGCTGGCTGAGTGAGTGAAAGGGATGCTCTTTGTGCTTTCTTATCCCCACCAACTCCATGCGTGTGCTTAGGAACCAGCTGGGTTCTAGCCCTAGGTAACTAGCCCGAGCATTGTGGCTGCCAAATGGTGCCCAGACACAGTGCGGATGTGAGCAATTAGCGGAGTCTCCCCTCCTGTCGTTTGATTCACTCGGTGTGTGCCCTGCACATTTTTTTGCAGCTGTGACTTGAAACTGGGATTCTTCCTGTGGCCCATAGACAGCTGCTTTAGTGGGAAGCCAAAAGAAGGCTTTTCTGCCACGGAGCCAGATGCAGCTGAGCTAAGCTTTTCTCAGCTGGAATTCACTTTTTGGACATATCTTGCTCCAGCATCAAGCAACTACAGAATTGGAATAAACAAAGAGCAGTGTGTCTGGAACGGAAGTGCACCTACTGCTGACACCTCCACAGAGAGAGAGAGAGAGAGAGAGAGAGAGAGAGAGAGAGAGAGAGAGATGCTTTAACTCATCTTTCTTTACACTGAAAGCATTAGAAACTGACATGGTCTTGGCATCTGAAATCTTTCTCAGTAAATTCCAAGATATTCAAACAAGCTAAATCGAATATATATTATAGATTTTTTTCCTCTGAACTGTATTTGACATTTTAAAACCCACTGTACTAAATTTAAGTTCCACATTTGCCAAACAAATATTTGCAATGCAGAACTGACATAGAATTATTGAGTGCATGGGTCAGCCTTTGCTTCCTTCTTTGGTCTTTGAGCTCCTGTATTTGGGGTCAGACTTGTGTCTGACCATGTTTATTTGAGCAAGTCCAACACAACAAATGTGCCAAAGATTGTAGCCATCTTACAGCATTTAAGCAGCAAATCAGAGTAGTGATTCAGCAAAATCCTTGATTAACCTTAAATTTGGATTTTTTTGGCTGCATTTTCACTGGAAAAACATATTGAGGTGTCATAAATCTCAAGATTTTAAATTTTGTAAGTTTGTTAAGTTTCAGTGAAATTTAGTTGCAGTAATAAGTTAATGTATATAAGACTGCAGCCTTCATCTGAGGTAGCTGAATTAGTGTGGAAAGGAGTCAAAGATGAATGGGAAGTGTTATTAAGGTGCCATCTTGAACCATATCAATGGAACAGGGTGTGGGGAGACATCTGAAAACGCCAGTGTGGCTGTAGAATAAACCTTAATGGTGAACCAAACTTTATTTTTGAAAGGAACTATATAAGAAATTGAAGGAAAGAGGGAAAACACAAATGAGACAGGTTGAATATAGAGTAGAAAAATGGCCACAATTTTTAGGGGTAGTGTCAGGGAAACTGAAGCTCAGAATGGGCTGAGGCTGCCATGGGATGGTGCAAGGTGTAGTCCCCGTTTCAGATTTGTGTGGAGGAAGAGGAAGGGAATCGCAGGCCAGCTGCGGAGTAAAGGTGGTGAGATGTTAGTGGGTGTGAAGCTAGATTGTTCAATTCTCTGTTTTCCAAAAGGAGAACAGTATGCATTTCTGTGCAAATTCACGAGTACTGTATCAGGGTTGGAGTTCAAATCTGGTAAGGAGCTGGTCAGGAAATACCCGATGATCTTAAGGCAACTCAGATGGTCATGGTTGTAAGAACAAGACTCTACTCATCATGCATTTTAGATTACTAACTGAACTTGCCCACATCGTCCTGGAAACTTGATCATCTTTGGGTAATTTCGGAGAAAAGTGAGATGCCGCAGGACTGGAGAGAGCCAAACAGTGGGGAAGGGAGATCTCAGAAAATGCAAGCAGGTCAATCTGAGAGTGATACCGAAGAAGAAACTATCATAGATGATAGTGGAAACAATTGGTAAGCAGCGATTAGGAGAAACCAACATGGATTTGTCTAGAATAGATCCCGTCAAACCAACCCGTCTTTGCTTTCTTTCCCTGTCCTGGCGGCGTGCAGGCATTCCTTTTTCTTGATTTCAGCAAAGTATTTGACAGGGTTCCCAGGGCCAGCCCCAATGTTAGGCTGGGAGATGGCTGCCATGGACAGCTGATTTGGGGTACCACAAAAAAGGACACCAAACTGTTCATCATTATGGGGGAGGAGAGAGGCATTCATGAGATTTTATGCCAAAATACTTCGATCAGCTCTGGGTTCTCTGCCTCGTGACTTGAATGGAGGTGAGGGCCATTTCAAGCCTTGCCTCAGACAGAAACAAGCCTTGGGTAGGTCCTAAAATTCCCCAAAAATAGTTTGGCTAGAAAACGGGTTAAATATGGTTCAGAGGATGACTCTGTCAGAGGGATTCCACAGCTGGCTAGAAACTGGGCTCATTGTGGGCTGCTCAGTGGTTCTTTATCAAATTGGTGGGATGCTTTAAGTGGAGCGCCATTGGACACTCTTGTGACTGATATTGTGCAACATGTTTATCAGTGATTTAAATGAAAGGGTGGGGGCACCCTCATGAAATCTGAGGGTGATGCAGAAGTGGGTGTCTTCAGTACCATCTCAGAGGGCATGGAACAAATTCAGATTGGTGCAGACAGAATGGAAAATGAACAAAACAAATGGGCTGAAATGAGCAAAGTAAAATTCAGCATAGACAAAGGGGAAGTTTCCATTTAGGAAAACATAATAAATTCAGATAAAATAATACAAAAACTCCGCAGCTACAGCTTGGGAGTAGTAGTATGGAATGACCTTTGGACTGCAGATTACCTGTGTTCAGTTGGCAGTGTAATGTTACTGGAAAAAAGGCAAGGCTAATGTGACGTTAGCCTGCCTTAATTGATCCAAAAGACACAAGAATAATTCCACTTTATTCTGCTGGTCAGACCTCATATGCAGCATAGCATCCACTTCTAGGACCTATAATTTAAGGAGGATCTATACATTTTAAATGGACTCAGAGAAGGGCAGTGAAGAAAGTCAGGAGTGCTTGGAAAGCAGGTCCTAGGAGAAAATGTTGAGAGAACTGAGTATGTTTCATTGGGAGAGGAGAAGATGGAGAGGTGGGAAGCCCTCAAGGACTTGTTCTCCGCTGCCCCAAACTAAGAGGCAAATGACATGTGATGTTAAATGCCTAGCTAGCAGTTGTGAGTTAGGATTGAAAAAAAAAAATCAATGAATGGCACATGGAGGGTGGTTTTCACTGGACCATGGTATATCAAGAAGGGGAGGTTAACCCCTTCCTTGCCTTCCCCACTGTAATCCGGGCTTAAATTATCACCAGCATTATGCTAAAAACGTAGTAGAGAAAACCTCCAATATGAGCTTTTCTTTCAATGTAAATGCAATGCAGGGGTGGGGTTTGTCAGAATCAGGGAGTGAAAACCTGAATCTCCCTTCCCCACAGCTGCAGATCTGATGACCTCCCCCCCACTTATGCTTTTTTGTTTTTTAATCCTAGCCAGCCTGCATAGGGGTGCACGGTTCTGGCATGTTGAGTCTCCTTTGCTAAGCTGAAGAGGTGCGGGCCTGCAGCTGGATGTGGAAGCAGAGCAGGGGGTTGAATTTGATGGCCTTATAGGTCCCTTTCAATTTGACTACTATTCTATGCTTACTCTTAGCTACGCAATTAAATATCATGCAGTTTAGTCCTTGATCTGGTTTAGAGTTTAAGATAGTTAGCAGATAGCATAACTGTAGATTAATAAACCTTTGGTGAAATCTTTTAATGGTAAGAGCAATCCAGCGGTGGAACCAATGGCACAGGAGGCTGCCCATTGGAAGTGTTCCAGCAGAGGGCAGACAGGTGTCATTGGGTGAGTTTTTGCTCTGGATTTCCTGACCTGAATGGGAAAACAGTCGGACCAGATAGGTCGCAAAACCCTCTGCAACACTTTGACTGTCTGCACCAAAGCCTGCTTGGTTGATTAGTGAGTTTGGCATTCTTAGCCATAGGTAACTACTGTAAAATTGTGAATTTTGTTTTCTTATTCATAGGCACTGGTGAAGATAAGTGTGATTTAAAAAAAACCCTTTCCAGAACTCCTGGATCCAGTGTTAGCTTGGACAAAAATAAAATGGTCCAATGACAAAAGGGATGAATGCTGGGCTTGTGAGAACCTTCCTACTGGCACCAACCCAGTAAATGAAAAGCATGCAGTGGTTATCAGAGTAACTCTAGTACTGAATGCTTTTTCCGTACCTCTTGTCTTACCTGATTAAAACATCAAAAAGAAAGCACATTTTAATGTATTTATTTATTTATTAAAACATTTCTATGCCGCCCCTTGCCGAAGCCTCGGGGCAGCTCACAGCACAAATAAAATACAAAAATAACAATATAAAATATAAAATTAACAATATAAAATTAACAATATAAAATAAATAACAATATAAAAGAAGTCGCCCTGGCCAGATATAATCTTGTTTCTACTTCATTTCTGAACTTGCTATGACATGTGTTTTGGATGTTTTTAAGGAGTATATAGGCTGCCATAAAGGATAACACCTTGCAAAAAATGAGAATTACCTCTATTTGTGTCCAACTCATCTGGCCAAGAGGAGGATGTTGCAGGTGCAGGGCAGGGAAAGAGGCAAACGGGGCAATGCTTTGTCATCAATCCAATCAGTAAGGAGTGGGGCTTACAGGGCCATATTAGTCCATCAGAATCCATCCACACCCTCTCCAGATCTCCTGACATCATCCCCCACTTCCTCCACGCATCGTGGGTGTATCTGGGCACCTTTCCAGGGTCATGTAGGAATTTTTGCCAGGCTTCCAGGCAGGCTAGAGGCTGCTTGTTTCTTTGGGCCTACGCAACACTGTTAAATGGGCTGAGCAGCATTATAGGTTGGTTAGATTTCATTATTTGGTTACATTAGGTAGGTAGGTGTAAGCAGAACTCAGTTGGGGAGTATGAATGGGCACCTTTATAGTGATTGATCATTCCAGGGGCTCCATATGCTGAGGCCAGCTTACCTTACCCACTTGGAGTTCTGCAGCTCTTGGAGGGGTTGACATGGTCCTCTCTCCATATACCATGATGGTATTGACAAGCAAGGTGGTGAGTTGTTAGATGCTACATGGCAGGGGTTGGATGTCTCACCTAATAATATTATAGGCTGCTTGCTTGTAAAAATATTATTTGTTTATTAGATTTGTATCCCACTTTTTCTTACAATGATCTCAAAGCACCTTATATCATTCTCCTCCTGCTGTTTTCAGTCTTATCCCTACAACAACAACCCCTGAGAGTGTGTGACTGGCCCAAAGCCATTAAGTTGGCTGCATGGCTGAGCAAGGACTAGAACCCAGGTTGCCAGATTCCCAGTCCTGTGTTCTTAAGCACCACACCCCCCTGCAACACAATGAGTAACAGCCCATACCATCACCAACCTTTGCAGATCTGTTTGAAATACACGTGGACCAAGTTAACACCTTAATATAATGTGTTCGTCTCTTTATTCTTCCTTCCTTTCCACTCTCAAATGCAGTCAAGTCCGATTTCCTTGCCATCAGTGATCCTTTTTCCACTTCCCAAATGCCCCAGGGAATGCTAGAAAAAGTTTTCCTCTAGATAAAGTACCCTGGGACTCAGCGAAGCTTCTCTCACCTCTTTTTTCTGACATTGGTGATGCTGTCCCCTCTTGCTGTGACCGTTTCTGTTTACAGTCGCACTTGCAGCTCCTCTCCTCCTCCTTTGTGGATATGTTGCATCACAATTAGTCTAGTAACTGCTAGGATTTGGTGGATGAAATCTGACTTTTGTTTACAGAAAGTCATGTAGTATTTAAGGAGCTAAATGGCTTTTACTACTAATCCTACTACAGCCAGTCTCAGATGTCCAAAAAGTTTTTTCCTGTTTGCTGTTGGATTCCACAATGAAATCTGGTTGCAAAAATCCCTATTCCTTTAATTTTTCTTGGTCTTTCTTCAAACGTCCATTTACAATTATTTGATATCCTTTAGGATATTCTCTGTAGAAAACTGGAATGAAGCCGTGCATAAAAGCAAAGTGTAGAAGGCCTGACCTGAAGGAGTAGACAAATAGGGTGATGTTTTTGTCCTTGTTGGAATTATTCAGAGACAAGTCCAGTCTCAAGTAAAAAAAAAGAAACAAATATAAAGAGTTTGGGAATATATGCTCATAAACACCAGATGTTAAGATGTCCCAGGCTAGGTCTGTCAGTAAGCTCTAAAAGTCTTCTGAGCAGACCCATGAGAACCAGCTCACATAGCTTCTTTGTTTGATCCTTCAGTAGCTGCTTTAATTCCATACCACTAGTAGCTAGTGTATCCCCTAAAGATGTTCTGTACAGTGAGATAGAAGTGAGTCCTCCACAGAATCTTTGGTCACTGGCAAAGACCGCAATTAGACATTTCTGTCTAAAATGTCCTTGTATACATCTGAGACAGTTGTATGGAATGGTTGCATCAAATTATGTGTGGACTGGTTTTCTCCCAATGCCAATTACCTAAAGACTCCCTCAATTTGCTTAATGATTTCACTCACGGCTATTATGTGTCCAAATTGTTGTTCCCAGCACTCTGTTAGGCCTACTACTAATGCGATTGACTTTCCAATAGTAACCTGAAGATTGTTTTGACTTTGGGGCGTGGGGGGAGTGGAAATTGTCTTTGAGATACTGTCCTCAAAAAGAATTTAGGAATGAAAATATCCTCCCGTTCTCCTTCAGACACTCACAATTAATGCTAACTCTTCACTTTGATCTCAAATTGGTCTCAAACCCCATATATTCTCTACTTCTGTTTATTTCTTGTCTTCATTTGGTATTTTTCTTCAACTCTCTCTCTCTCTCTCTCTCTTGCTACAAAGTTAGAGCTGATCTTTCATAAATCTTAAGAGGGTTGTAATGATTAGCTAATATTTGTGTGGAAGGCTAGTTAAGTGACTGTCAATATGGTAGGTGTGATCTAACAGTATTTATGGGACTTGTATTATTTCCTTTCTCTCCCATTCTTTTCCTCAAACTGTAAGTCCTGTCTTGACTCTCTTCATGTGCATGGCAAGTTCTGTAAAATGCTGGAGAGGATTGCTTTTTAGTTAGCCTCATCTCATAAAGAAGCTGGGTGTAGATTGAGTGAATTTAGTTTTCAGTTTATCTTTGATAGGATTTTTCCAACATTCATTAAGTTTTCTCTATTTGAGACCAAAGTAATGGGGTTTAATTTTTTTTTAATTAACATTGGAGAAACTAAAACTGACCCAGTATATCCATCAAGGCTCTATTCAACTTCTTATGTTTAACAGTGATATCACAGGCAGGTACATGGTCTTCTTCATTCTGGGAATATCTGTACATCTTGAATTTGACTAGTGGTGTTTTGTTTCCATTTGTTTTTGATAAGAATTTGCCAAAATTCTCAAAGTTTTTGGAAGACTGTGAACTTAAGGTTTAAAGTGTCTGAATGTGGGAAACCCAAAACTAGCAGAGTTTGGGTGACCCAAGGCCAGGCAATTGAACCTTTGTTGGAGACATAAAAGTCCTCAGAATCTGCATTCCAAGCTCAATGAGCTGCCCTCATTTAAAGCAGCGTCTCCAAGTCAACAGCAGTACGGACATGCATTTCCAAAGTCCCCTGCTTGGTAGCAAGCAAGGGGGTGATTTCACTTACGTGGAAATGGACAGGCAACATTGGCCTCTTCTTGGCCCTTTATGCTTGTGTGAAGAGTAAATATTCGGAACTTGCATTATCTTTTCCTGACAGAATGGCTGTTAGCTCGCCATTATAAATTTTCCTGTTTATATAGAATAGCAGCATGTCTTCTCCAAGTCGCGAACGCAGTAGTTACTGTAGCTGCAGTTATTTTTTTGGCAAAGAAAAGAACTTATCTGTAGGGGCACCACTTGAATAAGAGAGAGTATCCTAATTAGCCAGGATGGGGATGAGAAAGGTAGAAGGCAAGAAACAAACAAAACGGTGTTTCATGGCTGTTTCCTGTTCTTTGGGAGGAACAGAGTTACCTTAAATTCAAATGTGATGCTACCCTTAACATTTTACTGATAAATCCCATTTGGAGGCTTAGGACAGCTCTGTGGGAACAATGACAGGGCAGAGAGAAGAATGGGAAGGCATTAAGCACTGGGTGCGGCTGAGCTTGTGCTGTCCACACTGCTTAATCCATTCTTTTAAAAAAAGACACCTACATTAATTACTAGAATGATGTACTTGCCAACAGAATAATGCATGGTGTCATCTTATTCCACTCCACCTCACTTCCATGTGGTGGGCCATTAATTAGTGTCTCTGCAAAATGAGCCTTGTAACTGAGAATTTAGTCAGATTCCTGTAAAAACATAATTTTGATAGGGATATTTAATGATGAAACTTCAGGAAGGTAAGCTGTCCTTTGGAGAAGCATTGAAGTGTGCGCCTAATGAAGATATGCTGTGTGTCCCAACGCATATGGGAAGGTTAGCATAAAATCTAAAAACCCATTTCATGTTGATACCCCCAATACATTAAGAACCCTATAGCCATTATGTCCAAGTTGCTGCAGGACAGTTCAGTGACGAGCTTTTCCCCACCGTCTATTGCAGCCAACAACATCGACTTGGTCCTCTTTCTCCAAGTGTGCGTGAAATTCAGTGGTGAGTCCCAAATCTTAAGGGCTGGCGTCTTACCATGAAAAATGGTGGCAGAATGTCTGGCTGTATTTTTAAAATTATAATCCTTTCATGCAAGCTCATATCGCATTTAAGCTCCAGGCAGTGCAAACCCATGGCTTCCCAAAAGCTGATTAGTTTCCAGGCCATGGGTCAGAAATGCTCCAGTCCCTCCCTTCCCTCATAGCCAGCACAGAATGAACTATATCAGCTGTACCTCTGAGGTCACCAGAGAACCCTTGGAGAAGCACTTCTGTTGGGGGACAGGGAGGCGAGAAGAACCACACTGCCAAGATAGGATGTTTCCTGGCAGTTTCCTTGGAACCCTCCTGAAATCAGCCAGCTCAGTGTTTGCATGTAGGAGGGGCCCAGAGATGACCTCCACTTCCATACTTCTTCTACCCTATTAAATAAGTTTTGAAGATGATCTTCTGCTAGACATGACTCTCTCCTCGTGGCTAGAAACCAGAAAACTCTAGTTCCAATACAAATGTTAGGGTAGGTGTCCTAGTATCTATGGACTTGTCCGGATGCCTTAGCTTGTGCACTGGGGAAATAAGATTTCTAATCTAAATCTCTAGGATTTTTAAATGGGGAAGCAATAATTTGTGTTCTCTGATTTAAGGAAATTGTATTTATTCTGGTAGAAACTGAAGGGTGTTCCATTCTCTTTCCCTTTTAAATAGCCTCATTGGTGCAACATTTGTAAGCTTTTGTTTGCATCTCTTTCCTTGAAAATGCTGGGATTGTTTTGAAAGTATGTTTAGTTATCTTTGCTGCAATTTTGAGTGACATATTTGGCATAATTACATAGTCATTATAAACCTAACCTTTTGGCCTGGCCATGACAAATCGGGACAATTTTGTGTTTTTCCTTTGTTTGGAACAGTGGGGTGTAATGTCTAGGGGTCAGGGACTGACACTGCCTTCCAGATCCCATTGAGAGTCACAGCCCTTGTGAGTTACCACCAAAAGCTCATATAAGTGGGTTTTAGTCCAAAAAAGTGTGGTTTTGCTAGTCTCTGAGATGGCGCAGAACCTGGAACAAGTGGAACAGATGATATATAAAAGAAGAAAAATAAGGAAAGTTATAGTCAGAAAGAATTTAACTGGTTAAATGCATTTATTTCAAAAGGAACAGATGAATGAATGACATGCCTGGGTTCTGAAGGAGCCCGAGCATATCATTTCAGAAACATTGCTATAATTTTTGAGAATTACTCAAGAAGAGAGGTACCAGAAAAATGGAGAAGGGTACCTGCTATCCCTGACTTCAAGAAGCAAGAAAGGTAGATTCAGGAAAGAGCAAATTATGTCCATGCCAGAAAAAAGTTCTTGAAACAGATGATCATGTAGTCAGTTTGTAGACTTCTGGTAAATAATGTACTGACTACTGAATTAAGCTGGCATGGGTTTTCCAGGCATAAGTCATGCCACTCCAGCAGTATCTGCTCTTTTGATAATTACTCGTTTGGTAGATTATGGGAAGGCTGTGGACATAGTATATCCATTTCATCAAAGTAAAACAGTTCCCCACTATAACTTTGCTGATAAGACAATATGTGGACTGAACAGTATTACAATTAGATGGATACACGGCTGGTAAAGGAATGCTACTCAACACATGCCAATGGGTGACTTGCCCTTCTCTTGAGGGGATGTCTCAAAGGGAGTGCCATGGGACTCAGTCTTAGGCTCTCTCCTCTGCAACATACAGATATCCAATGTGTGGATGGCACAACAAGCTCTTCTGCACAATCTCTTTGCACTCCTGAGTCCTTACTCATTGTTCTCATGTGCTTTTTTATTTCTCTACTGGTCAATACTCAAAGCTATCTAGACAATGTGACCCTCCAATTTTGCTACTGTTTTACAAGATTGCTTTTCTGGGGTACCATTTCTGAAAGAAGCTGGTGCACTTGTGTTATTTCACCATAGCAGAGCATCACCTGAAGGTTGTGTAGTAGAAAAGCAAGGAAAGAGACACTTTTGGAGATGTGAGATCCTTGCATAGCACTGAGATCTCAATTCTCTGACCAAATCAAAGGCAGATCAAGTGATAAATAGCTGTGTGTAGAAAAGGTTGATGTGAGATTGGTAGACAACAGCACAACAGATTTAGAAGGACCTAGATAGGCTGGAAGACTGGCTGAATCTACCAAGATGTATATGCAAGATGTCTTGCATTTATGTCTTCCCAAAATCACAGGCAGCTATAGGATGAGGGAAACCTGGCTTGGTAGCAGTAGATGTGAAATAGATGCAGGTGTCTCAGTGGATCGCAAGTTGATTATGAGCCAGCAGTGTGATGTAGAAGCTCAGTTGCTATGGCCCCAGGCTGCCTGAAGGGAAACATGCAGTCCGGACCATGGGATGTCATCATTCTTCACTATACTATTTTAGTTAGACCACACTTAGAGCACTATGTTAGGTTCTGAATGCCTAATCTTAAGAAGGGCACTGAAAAGTTGGAACATATCTAGAAAAGAACAGCAAGAGTAGAAAGTTCTATAAGGAATTGTTGAATGAGCTGGCACCTTTAACCTGGAGAAGACATGGCAGCCCTCTTCAAACATCTGAAAGTCTGCTGTGCAGAAGATGGAAAAGTTAAGTCCTCTGCTGAAGCAGTGGAAGATCCAGAAACAAGAGGTGGACATTTCAGGCAAGCAGATCTCAGCTAAGCATTAGAAGAAACTTCCTAACAATGACAACTCTTCAGCAGTGGCATGGGTTGCCTTAAGAGGAGGTGGATTCCCCATTGCTGGAGGTATTTCAGCAGAGGCTGGCTAGCCATCTGTCCAGGTTTCTGTAGCTGCAGCATGCAGTGCCGAGCCTACATTGAATGGGCTGCAGCTGAATTAGATGATTCAGAGCTGTCTTCCAGGTCTGTGCCTCTAAGGATGTGATCCTACGCATGTGTAAAGAGAAAACAGGTCCTGCAACTCGCAGCATACCCAAGCCAGCATAACCTGCAGTTGCAGGACTTCTAGTCTGTCTGTGCTCATACAGGATTGCACCCTGAGAAGCCTGGTAGCTTTTGCTGCCGCAGACTAACATGGCTGCCCTTCTGGAAATGGTTGCAATGAAGGTTGAAACAGAAATTGGAAAATGTACCTTCAAAGCAAAAACAAACAAACAATCAGTTCCCAACAGATATGTTTTTATTTAAATGGTGCTGGGGGGAATATTGCCATTTTGAATTGGAAATACACCATGGCTTTTTAAAATAAGTTGGAAAAGTGATTGAAGAACAGTTCAATCTGCTGCAAACATTGTTCCAAGGTCAGCAAAAGCTTTCATTTCTCTCTTGCACCAGTGCCACTGGAAGATGTCCTAGCCATTTGGGCCAGCTTGCGCCTGGATGCCCAATTCTGCCAGACATGTTCCAAGTGCGGCTATTGCTCAGGTTTGGCCTGCTTTTGGAATTGCATTAGCCCCCTTTCTCCTCCCTACCGCCTGTCTAATCTTTGTACATGGTCACATTTTTTGAGATGCTAAACCAGGTGATTGCTAGGTTTCTCATGCAGACAATGGCAGTGAATTTTGTAAACAGAGTCCTGAATTCACATGTGTGCATATCTGTGAAAACGATTTTAAAAAGACCTAGATATCATTACAGATACTTTCCTTTTCAAAAGTTCAGTTTGTGTCTCTATTTGAACATTTTATTTAGATCACTTTCCACACATCCTTCCCATACCTAAATAACGTAAGTTGATCTGCTGTGAAACTGCGTTGGTGGGAATAAAGAACTTTCAGCAATACTCCTTTTGTTTTCCTGATACTTTGTCGTGTGTCGGGATCAGTAGTTTAGTTTCTCTGCTACTTTCGCTATGCCACTGCAAACTGAGAATGGCAGCATGCTTTCTTCCTCATTGCTCAATGCAGGTAATCGAAGGTAAAACTACAGTCTGTATTAGCAGGCAGACGTATTCATCCAAGCTTGCCACTCTTTGCTCCACCCATTCCCAATCCAAATATTACAGTGACCGTGTTGGGTGCAATATAATGGTGGGCATATGACTTTCACATACCTTCACCAGTGGCTGCTTCGTGTGCCATGGAAGTCACTCATGTAGGGTTGATAAGTGCAGTCCACTGTTACCACCAGTACCCCATCAGGAGCTGCAACCATGCTTCTTTGGAGACCTTAATGTAACTGCTTCAGTGTATGAAGCAGCTACTGCAATGCCTTCAGCAGAAAAGGGTTTGACATGGGGAGAACCACCACCAAGAATGTTTCACTGCTGAGTGACAATTTGTGCTTACTAAATTGGTGTTTCATAAATGAACAGGAACTTCAAAAGACTGAAACGAGCAGTTCCTGGAAGCTGTAATGAGTGAAGTTGCAAAATAAGAGGTGATTGATAGGGGTCCCATGCTGTTTATGACCATGCACAGAAATGACATCTTCAATGTACCACTGAAATCTGTGCAGAATAACTTCACAAGATGGTTCTCCAAGGCAGCCCTATCCATTTCATCTATGCAAATTAAACCTCCTTGTGTGGAAGTAAGAAGCAGTCAGTGGGCGTATCCAGCTGTGTTACTCTGCTAGCACAAGTAATGTAGTAACAGAAACCAGTTCTGAACTATGTGTGAGAGGAAGAGCCAGTAAAAGTTGCATTTTCCCAAGTACGTCATACATCCAGATGTACAAGTGATCACACAAGCATAGCACTGAACTGTCGGAAGAAACGGACCATCTGGATTCATTTCAGTCCAGTTTCAGCCCTGGTTTGCGGGTGGAAACTGCCTTGGTTATCTTGAGGGATGGCCTTTGCTGGGAGAAAGACCAGGGGAGTGCATTTCTGTTGATTCTTCTGGACCTCTCAGTGGCTTTTTATACCATCATCTAAGGCTGGTTGGGTTAGGAGTTGGAGGCACTGCTTTGTATGGTTCCACTCCCACCTGACCAGCCAATTCCAGATGGTGGCACTGGGGGATAGAACCTTGGCCCAGTGGCAGGTACGCCATGGAGTGCCTCACAGGTCCATCCTATTCCCCATGCTGTTGAGCAGCTACATGAACCCACTGGGAGAGGTCATCCAGTGGTTTGGGCAGAAGTGTCATCAGTGTGCTCTAGCTCTCATTTGCATCTGACCCAGGTGAGGCAGTGGCAACCCTGAACCAGTGACCGGGCAGACTAATGGACTGGATGAGGGCTAATCCATTGAAGCTTAATCCAGACAAGATGGAGGTGCTATTGGCAAGAAGAGCTTCAGTCTGGGGCAGCATCTCCATGCTGTCCTGGATGGGGTTCCAGTCCCCCTGAAGGCAGAGGGCAGAGTCTGGGGGTCCTCCTGGACCCAGACCTGTCCCTGGAGCAGCAGGTGGCATCTCTGGCCAGGAGCCCCTTTTATCAGCTACATCCCTATCTGAACAGGCAGAACCTAGCAATGGTAATCCAGGCTCTGGTAACCTCCGATCTGGACTAGTGTAATGCTCTGTATGTTGGGCTACTCTTGAACATGGCCCAGAAACTTCAGTTGGTGCACAATACAGTCACCTCTCTTCTTACAGGCATGGGCTGACATGGACATATTATCCCTGTCCTTTATCAACTGTGTTGGTTGCCAGTTGAAATCTGGGCCTGCTTTAAGGTGCTTACATCAATGTATAAAGTCCTAAACAGCTTAGGGCCTGGATGTCTAAAGGAATGCCTCCTACTGCATGCACCTACCCAAGGCCTAACCTCATCTACAGAGATCCTTCTCTGTGAGCCACCTTTAAAAGAAGTAAGGAAGGTGGCCATGAGGGGAAGGGCCTTCTCAGCAGTGGCACCCCAAATATGGAACCAGTTCCCCGGGGAGGTGCTCCTGGAGCTGACCCCTTATACATTTTGGCACCAGGTTAAAACCTTTTTATTTCCCCATTGCTGAATAGAAGGTTCTGAATTTACACTGGTTTTGATTCATGTGATGATTGGCTGCTGTGGCTTAGTTGTTCTTGTGCTGTGCATTATTGTTGTCTAATTATTCTTTTTACTTGAATTTTTATGAGTTCTGTGGATACGTTACGTCCTATGTTTGATATGGTTTTAAATAATATGCACCATTCTGGAGTGTCTACTATTGATTGGTATATAAAACCTGTTAATAAATAAATAAATAAATAAATAAATAAACAAACAAACAAACAAAGTGCTTGTGCAGCAGACTGATTTGACAAGCTATTACTAAAACTATTTGAGTTCATGGAATGCCACTTTTGGATGCTTCTCCATGAATTTAAACTCTACATTTTAAAGTATCTCAGTTATTTGGATGTCCAGCTCTCCTATATATGTAGATATGGTTGCACGTATAGAACAGCACATCTGGACCATCTCTGCTCCTGTGTGCAGGTTTGTAATCTAAAATATATTCATATTGTTGTTACACTGGAAAATGTAGGAGCATTATGAGGATAAATTCATTAGTACTCGGAGTTCAATAGACAGAAGTGCAAATCATTGTTATTATCTCTCTCTTTATACATTTTTAAATAGAACATGATAATCATCTTTATGAACTCTACATTATTTATAAAGGTCATTGATGTTTGAGACATTTTGAGCCAACACCCTCAATGGTAAATAGTCTTTTAGTGTCAAATATAAAAAATCCAAACTGTCCTCTATCACAGTCCTTTTCAAAGGTCTCTGGATTGATTCGGAACTGGGAATGCAAGGCGAGCATTTAAACATGTCATATCTGTACTGCTTGAAATAATAAAACAAGTTTAAAAGGTATGCACTTAGCATACCAGTAAGAGGATGGAGTTGCGGCACACTTTCCAAGCTTTCAGGAAACAAGGTTCCTTTGCAGGGTTCTAGCATTTTGCAAGTCCTGTGACAGAATAGTACCAGAGATTAGAGGCTTGCATCACAATGGGATAGGATAACTTGTAAAACCCAGTGCGAGCCACGGCTAGTGCTGGTAGTCATATCCATTGGCTGAAGGACCCACAGTTGTACCCACTGCTGATAGAGCTCCTTCGTGTCCAGAGCAGCCCAGCACAACAGGAAATGAGATGGTGTTGGGTTTGTGTTTGGGAGAAATGGAAATTAGAATCCTGTTTTCCTGTCACTTTTTGTCCTTGGTCACATCTTGTTAATGTGTTTATGTTTTTAACTTTTACTGCCACAACAGTTCTTCCCCACTGTTCATTTTCCTTCTTTTTGAGACATAAAACATTTATTCTTCTCTTTACCTAGGCAAGATCTCGTCTTTTTGCTCTCAGCTCCCAGTTATTAAACCATGAATGAACGCCATGGCTATGTTTTGCCCGCTTCCCTCCACATGCCAGATTTTATGTGGAGGTCTTGACCTTGGCCAAAAAATCCTATGCAAGTTTAGATGTGGGGAAAAAAAAAAAAAAGAGCCTGGAACTTCCAATATGTTTGGGGTGTTCTGAAAGATGTCAGTCTTTTTTCTGTTTAAACTTTTTAATTAAACTTTATTTCTGTTCTGGTTAAAAGGCTTCAGCTATTGAGTGATATTAAAAGACAATGAACAGAAAACCTACAAGCACACTCACATAGGTTTATGGAGTAGCCACAGTTCTCCATTTATCCAAGTATATTGATTTGGATATATAGGGAAGCCTTCCTTAATGGCACTTGACCAGCAAGGGCAGAATGGTGGCTAGGAAGGAAAGAGTTGAAGAATACAGGGTTCATCCATGGCAAGGGAGAGAAATTAGGTTGTCTCACATTTTAATACAAACATGCCAACATTTGCACTTTTGTACCAAGATGCAAGGGATGCAGGTGGCGCAGTGGTTTAAACCGCTGTGCTGCTGGGCTGGTTGATCGAAAAGTCACCAGTTCGAATCTGCACAATGGGGTGAGCTCCCGTGGCTCCGTCCCAGCTCCTGCCAACCTTGCAGTTGGAAAGCCTGCAAACGCAAGTAGATAAAAAGGTGCCACTTCGGTGGGCAGGTAACAGCGTTCCGTGCACTTTGGAGTTTAGTCATTCCGGCCACATGAGCACGGAGACTGTCTGCGGACAAACGCTGGCTCCCTGGGCTAGGAAATGGGGATGAGTACCGCCCCCTAGAGTCAGGCATGACTGGACTTAATGTCAAGGGGAAACCTTTACCTTTACCTTTTTACCAAGATGCAAAGCAAAAGTCAGTTAACCTTAAAAACTGGCACTTTCATTGGTGTTGTCCAATTCAAAACATATCCAAAATACATATATTGGTAGAAAGACCACATACAATAGTGCAAGTGACATTAAAATGCATATTAGAATCGTTGCTTTAAACAGTGTGCAGTAGCTAAATTTGCCTTGAAAAATGAAAGTGCTTGGAGAATTGTGCACCCAAACATTTAATAGTTTGGCTAAAACAGGGCTTAGTATTGGAAAAATGAGGGTTTTTTTGCCTGTCCCTGTTTAGGAAGGGGTGAGTGAATTTGGCCTAGGCACTTCTTCCTTTACATATTTTGTGTTTGCTTTGCACTGGCATCTTCCCTACCATTATTCCTATTCCTGTTCAAATGCATTCCCAACACCTGGTTTATTTTATTTTATTTATTAATTAAAACATTTCTATGGCTGCAGTTTGGATGTGCACAGCTGGGTTATTCAGCCCTTGCTGATGGAGCTGGTAAGTGTGAACGCAGAAGAGCTTTGCTTCTGACGTGTGGAGAAGTCAGGGATGACTGTAGCATCATTGGAGCTTGTTCTGTGGCAGCTCATTCACACCTGCAGCTCTGTGGTCTTCGAAGGCTGAGCCTGCATGTGTAAACTAGCATTTACTTTTCCTCTTTTGTATTCAGTGCATTCCCCATTAATCTGGCACATTTATTTAAATGTTAATTGATGCTAGTTAATTTTGCTGAGAGCCAAGGTCAAAAGTGAGACCCATCCACGTTAACATGATCTTGTGATTTCTTGCCTTTTCTTGGAGAAGGTAATAAGTGTGTGCGTGCGTATGACACAGAGAGAATATATAGTATTTTATATAATTTGTATTAGTGAATATATAACAGGGAAGATGGAATGTGGGCCATGATGCCAGCCCTGGAAATACATTGTCTCTAAGTATATTGGAATTTGGCAGGCAAATATTTTGTACATTTTCATTTGATTGATGAATGAGAAGCTGTTGCAGCCTTGAGGTTAAGTTAGACATCAATACAACACTACTCTTTTACAGTTCAATCCACAGCCCAGGTAAGCTTAACTTAACTGATTTATTTAAGCCACTTTGTTTAGTCCCTGTGAAGTCAGCTTATATCCTGGCGCAGCTCTGCCTAATGACTGGGGTGAAGATCAAGCTGTTTGTCAGATGCAGAAGGGTTCACAGTTGAGCTTCAAATTAGCTATTTTCTTTCGCACGTGCTGGAGGTGGCAGCTTCCAGTTTTTTGCCCCCATTTCGGAAGCTCCCTTTGCCTCAATTGGCTGCCTTCCGAGATAAAAGTAGGATTTTTCTAAAAAACAGATTTTGTACCATAGGGCAAAACTGCAAGTGAACAAACATTGCCATCATAGCATTTTAAAACAGTAATCAAATATGTTTTGCTGTTTGCATTCAAAAGGGTGCAAAGGTAACTCAGGAAGACGAAAGAAAATGCCACATTTGTGTTGTTTTCCTTCACCTTTCAGGTATAAGATTTTAGTAAAGACTTCAAGGGGGAGGGGAAGGAAACAGCACTGAAAATTCTGTTGTGCTGCTATTTTCGTCTTTCATTTCTTTATGACAACTTATTTGTACTTAAAGGAATCTTTCCAAAGAGCTAAGAAGCATCATTAAATAAAGACTGTGAAATGTGCAATATGGCTTATTTATTTAAATGTTAATTGGTCCAACGAACACTTCTAATTAGCTCTATATTTGCTTAGCAAAAAGTTTTACAAATTCCAATTGTGAAAAAAGCAGCTATTCTGGGCTGGTAAGCATGTTGCAGGATCAGCTATGATTTTTCTATAGTTCTCAGCCCTTGAAGGCACAATTTAATTTTTCATGTATGCATACTAGCAACGGTAAACACTTGCGAGTGTAAAGAACCTTCTTTAATTAGCTGCACAACAATTAAAGGATTCACAAACTAAATTGAACCCTGTCTCTGTGCTTACTAGCTGAATTCTACCACCTGTCACAACAGCACTTTGTTCAATCTGTTATGCAAAATCATTATAGCAATATAGCCGAGGAAAAAAAAAGAGAGAAAACAGCAATTATTTCTTACTTTTCTCTTGAATGGGTTATTTTGGGTTAGATTCATGTCAGGTTCATTGAAGCTAACCTTTTGAAATCTGTAACAGCATAATACTTATATGTCAGGCTTAGAATTGCTAGACGCCGGTTTTATTTCACCCTTGCAAGAGCAAGGAAGGCACATTCTTAATGCAAGGTAGTTTTCTCTGATCATTTGGGAAAGGCAAAAACCCCCAACGTTCTAATTCTTGCGGCAGCCTGTTATTTTTCTTCGTCAGACAAAAAACAAACATGCAATAATACAAGATCCTCCTTTATTATTAAAGCTTGTTAGGTAATGTAGAAATGAGTTTTAGGAATGCTGTAAGAAAGCATCAGCTGTGGGGATTGCTTCATTTTGTTTTCTTGATTGGGAGCAACCTGGTCCTTTCCCCTTTGTTATACTTTTGGGAAGAGAGCTGGTTAATCTTTCCAAGAATTGAGGAGGTATCTTCATGGAGAACTTGCTCCCCCGCTAATAGGTTTCTGAGCAAATGTTATTAGTTTATAAGATGGTTGTTTGGTATTCTATAGAAATCTGAGAGAAACAGCTTCTTCGCTGTGTTGGCCTTAACTTCTCAAGTGTGTATGTTAGGTGCAAGAAGCATCTGCATCTCTGCATACCTACAAAAGTGGGAATCTGCACACAGTCAGAAGACTCTGGCCTGTTGGCATCTGCCCTTGAATGAACCCAGGTGGTTGAACAGATACAATTGCGTTTCCTGCAACCTGGTGCACTCCAGGTAACTTGAGCTCCAACTCTGTCATCCACATCTATCAGGGTCAGGCCAGGAAAAGCTGAGATGCAGCTGTGGGATGGGATGGGAGGGGATGGGTTGGGTGAAGCTGAGCTCTCACCCCATGCGTGGGAATTCCACCCTTCTACACAACAGTGTGGTACTTTCTTGACACAGGTCCTCGAAAGCAGGCATACAACGGATATCTGAATCACCATTACTGATCAGATTCCTATGAGTATCCATACTATTTCCTACTCTAAAGCACAGTTTCTTTAAGAGGGCAAAAGCAGATATGGATCACTGATGTAAAATGCATCATTGCACGGGTGTGTATGTGTGAGTCTCAGGCAATAGCACACTCAAACTCACTATCCATCTCAGATACTTATCCATAATGACAAATGTGTAATGTTTGCATTGGGATTCAGAAAATATGAATATTTACTGCATTCTCCTGAGATCTGGAGGTTAGCAAGATAAACACCACATTTCTATCTATCATGGAGCAAGAATGCAAGGCTGTCTAAAGTTGCTTTTGGAATGGCATGCCAACACTGCAGGCTGAAGACAGTTTCAAACCTAGTTTTAACTTACATGGTGCACCACAATGAAATCCTATAACTGTTCCCTTGTTAAAGGAATAAGGGTCTTTAAGAAAATGTTTCAGTTCCCTTAGGCTGCTCATTTCCAGGACTCTTTGGCAAGGCAGTTTTGAAACAATTACAAAGTACGGTGCCTTGCAGATGCATTCATGCCCTTGCCTCTGACTTTTCTAAGTTTTGTTGGGTTTCAACCTGGAACTGAAATGGCTCGAATTGTCTTTGTTGCCTCATGCTGAACGCAAGATGCTTAGCGCAGTGAAAGTGAAAAGCATTGTGACTGCAGCACAAAGTCGGCAACAACAAACAGAGACGTGTCGATTGTATAAGTATTCGCCCCCTGCTCCGAGTCAATGCATGGTAGAAGGACACCTGGCACATCTCTAGGAGCTTTGCGCTTCGTGCAATGTTTGCCCTGGCTAAACTGTTCCAGCCACATCGGGTTGACTGGGGATTGCTGGTGAGCAGCAGCTGTCACGTCTTGCCACAGCTTCTCATTCAGATTGAGGTCTGGACTTGGGCTGGGGCATTCCAGGACTTGATTTATTTAAAGCGTTTCTATCCTGTCCCCTGCAAATGTCTCGGGACAGCTTACAATACATGAGTCGAATAAAACAAACCCGACAGCATCCAACCATTAATATACTAACACCCCAGTTAAAATCAATTAAACATTAAAATCATGGGAAAATAAAAATGCCTGATGCTGAAAATATAACGTCGGTGCCAGGCAAACCTATCTGGGGAGCATATTCCATAGTTGGGGTGCCACCACAGAGAAGGCCCTCCTCCGGGTACTCTCCCTCCTAATCTCTTCAAGGAGGGTTCCTGAAGAAGGACCTTCACCTCAGGTCTCAAGGGATGGGAGGGCATATAGGGAAGAAGGTGCCCCTTCAAGTATCCTGGACGCAAGCTTTATAGGTCATCACCAGCACCTTAAATTGGGCCCGGACTTCAATTGGCAGCCAGTGTAACTGGTAGAGCACCGGTGTTCTTTGAGAAATTGGCCCGTCCCCCGTAATATCCTGGCGGCGCTATTCTGAACCAAGGGTCTCCTTTTGAAACTGTCCCAGTGTCGCTTTGGCTGTGTGTTTAGGGCCATTGCCCTAGTGGAAGGTGAAACTCTGCCCCCTTCCAACAGGTTTCCCTGTTGAATTGCCCTATATTTGGTTCCCTTCATTTTGCGCTCAGTCCTGACCACTTTTCCAGGTCCCCTGAGGAAAAGTACCCCCACAGCATAAAGCTTCCACCACCATGTTCTGTTGGCTTTGCACAATACTGAGCATTTTGCAATCTATAGTAACAATGAGAAACCAGTAGTTGCTAAGCTAGTGCTGAAAACCTGATATTTTTCATATATATATATATATGAGAAATATCAGGTTTTCAGCTAAATTATATATATGTGTATATGTATGTATGTAGATATATGTGATCTGTGATGTGTGTGTGTATAAATTTGTAGCAAGGCCAAAAGTCAACCTACATGTTTGCTCTATCTCCCAACTGCCATTTTCAAACTCCAAGCAGTTGTTGATACAGTTTTGTTTCACCAATGGCTCTCTTTTCACCACTTTTCCACAAAGCCCAGCTTTATGGCGATCCTTGTCCCATGGATGGTTGTGTCCATCTCCACTGTGAAGCTCCCCAAGGGCCTTGAGAGTCACCATTGCCCTTTTGGTGGATTCTCTGACCGGAGCCCTCCTTGCCTGGACATGGAGCTTTAGTGGACAGCCCTCTCTTGGCAGAGTTGCAGCTGAGCCCTGCTCTTTCTATTTTGCAATAATGCCCAAACTGTGCTTCAGAAGATGTCCATACTGTAGCCTGGGAAATGTATGCGTACATATAACCAAATCCTGATGGCTGCTTTTACACAGCTTTATTGTTTGATAGCACCTTGGTCTTCATGATGCTCTTAGAGTAAGTGCACCTGTTTCCAGAATGCTTCCTACTTAATTGTATAGTGTATCTAAACTGAGATCATATGAGTTTCACACAGGGACTACCATCCAACTACTGACTATAGGCGACTTTTGGAGGCTGTGAATTGTACCACAGCTTATTTAGGCAAGTCACAGCCAAGGGGGTGAATACAGATGCAGCAGATAAGTATAGCTTGTTTTTGTTGACTTAACTTTTCTTCCACATTTTTTAAAGTGCCTTCACAGTGTTCAATGCCAGTTCAACAATGCCAGTTGAATCCATTTTGATTCCAGGTTGTAGCGCAACAAAATGTGGGAAAGTTAAAGGGAGGCTGTGGATGCTTCTGCAATGCTCTAATATTTCAAAATACTAAAGAGAAAGCATTCATGAGACATTTTGTTGAACAATAGTGGCATTTGTCCTAAAAGAATCTGCTGTTGAAGAGGTTAAGCTAAAAAATGTAGACCGAATCATATAACCTCCCACTTTAAAAAGAAAACAACACTCAAAGTTAATGCTTTCCTGTGATAATTTTCAATGTGGGACTTAATGTTCACTCTGTGAAGGTAAAAGTTCCCCCACACATATGTGCTAGTTGTGTCTGACTCTGGGGCCGGTGCTGATCTCCATTTGTAAGCTGAAGAGCCACTGTTGTCCGAAGATGATTCTGTGGTCATGTAGCCATCATGACTAAATGCCAAGGTGCACCGAATGCTGTTACCCTTCCCACTGAAATGGTGCCTATTTAACTATTCACATTTGCATGCTTTCAGATTGCTAGCTAGGCACAAGCTGGAATGAAGCAGCAAGTACTCACCCCATTGCATGGATTCGAACCGCTGACCTTCTGGTCAACAGCCCATTGGCTCAACGGTTTAACCTGCTGTGCCACCATGTCCCTGTTCATTAGGTTGACAACCATTATATTGGCAGACCATGTTTAAAGGTGTTGAAATCTGCCCCTACACTCTTATAGTTGCAGTTGGTGACAGCATTTTTGGTGAGTTTGGTGAGTTTCCTTTGGTGAGTTTTTACCCATATGTGTAGTAGGTATATCCCAACAGGTGCAATTGACGTGGCTTGCTTGACCCTTGAGTAACTGGTTTTCAACCCAAGCTTGGTAGTTACTAGTTTCTCGTTGTTACTAGAGATTGACATCCATTCAAGAATTTGGGACAATCAGATTATATCTAGGAGTTCCAAACTTGTGCAGCTGGTTTGAAACTGATTTCAATTCTGTCTGTCTGAATTTAGCAAACTTTGCTGTTGAAACAACTTTAAAGGATTTTTTTAGCATATATGAGTGCGCGATTTTACATTGATTAGTTTCATTATTATTATAATATGGTTTTAGGTATTGTGCTCAGATGCAAGGCTGTGCACTTGGCAGTGATTATCTTCATTATTTCTTTATGGTGGATAAAAAGAATACAGGATTAATTCCAAAGATACAAAGGTATACTTCCCTTAAATAGTGAATTGAAAATTGATCTACTTGCTGATAGCATGCTAAAACTATTGGTGTCATATGAATAGCTTTTGTGACTGAAGTTAAAGAATTTGTTCTTGGGCAAAAGGCACATAATACAGGCATTTCATAATCTGAAGTTATAAATGAATGGCACTGATTATTCCAAGTAGCCATAATTTTTAAGTATTCCAATATTTTTAGATACTTGTCCCTCTGCATCATTTTGTACAAGGAGCCCTTTAGAAAGCCTGACATACTCTTCATAAAATGAGATATAAAAGCCAAAGGTCCGAAGTTGTGGAAGAATGTATGTTTTATGCTCTTCTTAGCTGCGCGTTGGAAGGGAAGCTGTGACTTTGATAACACTGACTTGTAAAATTCTTGGATCATTCGACATTGTAAAATGGGAACTTGAGACTTGCCAAATGTTTCTTGAATGCACTTGTTCAGTCCCTGCAGAAATATCTGGTTTGTGTGGCCTTAAGTCAGTGGTATGTAGAGAGCGGATAGATTTAAAGAGGGTTTAAGATATATTTCAATGCACTTCCATACTTGCATAGCAGAGGTACTGCCGCCTTTTCTCAGCTTGAATGGCACATGACAAAGCAAGCTAGCACTAGTACCATTGTGATTGGGCTTTTTTTCCTAGTTGTAAATCCATTCCCTCCTTTGTATGCTACCCTGGAACCCATTTTCGTGGGTTATGGGTGGGATAGCGTTTAAATATAGGCAGAGAAACCATTCAGATGGGCCATGCAAGTAGGTTAGGTGAGGGCCAATTTTTTTCTTGAAATAAAAGTAGAATGGCCAGGGGATTTACTGTGGCACTTAGGAAACACCTGTCTTTCTTCCTGCACTGGTTGTGAGAATGGAAAACTGGAGGGTTGACCCCCAGTATCTTGCTGTGCAGCAAGGATATGTATTTCCCACCCTGACACAACTTGTGTGGATAGCAATGGAGGCTAAGTTATTGTGGCACCCAAAACAATAATCCATCAAATATATTCTTCTGAACGGTATGGTACTGTGTTTCAGTTTTAGGGTGGAAACAGGATTTTTGTGGCAGTGACAGAATATAACCAGGAAACAGTCAAATTTTTGAAAAAGTCCACCTTTCTGGGACCTGTTCTTTACCTTACAGACTACGCCCTCGAATAAGCACCATTTGCCACTTTTTAATTCCTCCATGGTCCTTGTCTAATGAGGGATCCCAGGGAATTTCAGATTATAGGCAATCTGATTGGGCTGTGTGATAACACGACCACAAGCAATGAAGCTCACTCAGAAACTGTGCAAGGCTTCCTAATTATGCAAATACTTTTGTAACAATCACTCAAAAAATCCTGAAGTGGGATAGAAAGAAGGGTCTTACCAGCGTTGGTAAAAAGTGTTCACAGTCAGTTCTTTTGGCTTATACCTAGTTTTAAAGAAACATATTCTGATGGGGTAGATACTGGCAATCATCTCACAGTCAAATATGAGTAATGGGTATTTCAGCAGCATCTTCTAGATCCAAGTTAACCTTCTTCAGTGTTCTTTATACATGCCATGCATTCCTTCTAGGTAATACACATTCCAAAAAATCGCTCAATTTTAGTGCAATCTCATTTTGTATAAGCTTTCCTTCCAAGATGCTATTAGAAAAAGTTGTAGTGGCAACAGTGCTCATGTGCAATCCAGCAATTTGTAATCTAAAGAACATAGAAAATAAACACACGAGCGTAGGAATCTTGAATCAGCTCTACACCACCCTTAGTCAACTTGGAGATCATTTTGGTTTTGCTTCCCATCATCCCCTGCCAGCATGGCCAGTCATCAGGAATGCTGGAAGTTGGTTCATGTTATTCGTTCATAGAATTTCTATATTTTTATATTCTTGGCTCATGTAATTCATTCATAAGATTTCTATATTCTTGTATTTCTATATTCTTATATTGTATCAGGGCTCAGAGCTGGGGTGTGAGTGGTGAGAGAGAAGACAAAGACACTGGGGCCGGGGCAACAGAAGGATCATATCATGGGATCATCTGGAGTCCTGTGTCCATTTCTGGGCACCAGAGTTTAAGAAAGATGGAGACAAGCTGGAAAGGGTTCAGAGGAGGGCAAGAAGGATGAGCTGGAGACAGGAAGCTAAGCCCTTTGAGGAAAGGTTGAAAGAACTGGGCATGTTCAGCCTCGAGAAGGGAAGACTGAGGGGAGATATGATAACACTCTGCAAATCCTTGAAAGGTTGCCTCAAAGAGGAAGGACTGGACCTCTTCCCAATCATCCTAGAATGCAGCACACAGAATAACAGGTCAAGTTAGAGAACTCCAGATTCTGGCTAGGTATCAGGAAAAATTTCCTGACAGTGAGAGCAGTACAAGAATAGAGACCCAGGGAGGCCGTGGGCTCTCCCACACCAGAGCCATTCAGGATCTAACTGGACAGCCATCTGAGAGGGATGACTTAACTTGGAGTCCTGCACTTACCAGGGGATTAAACCAATAGCGCTCTGGCCCCTTCCAACTCTACTTCTCAATGATTTATGACAAGCAGGATACACAGCAGGAACTGTCAAGCAAGATGTGGGCACCACAGCAAACAAAGAGGACTTGTGTCATGGAGGCTAGTTCTGGAGGGAAGAGCTTTCCCCCTTGAAGCTCCCAGCGGGTGCTCTTCGGTAGACTGAGAGCTCCAGCAGGGCCTGGGGCTGATCCTGTGATATGGTGGAAGTTATGAAGCATCTCTTTCTTCTCCCATCCCCTCAGAGTAAGATGTTCTTCAGAAGCCCTCTGGTGCTGGCTTCCCATTTCTTTGTGAAAGCAACTTCTGTTCTATCAGGTTGAACTAGAATAGTCGTGTGTGTGTGAAATTTTCAGAATAGCTGTCAGAGGACTTGAGCTGGAGTCTTCTCCATGCAAGGTGCATACTCCTCATGAGAAAGAAACATACCCTCATGCTTAATTAATACTCAGTTTGAAACACAAATGGAAGAGGACACAAATATGTGCAAATATTCTTTTTAAATTCTGATGTCATCCACCTTTGCTCCTTGTACAGGGCTCACCTGTACATATGGATGTGTTTCACCTGGGATTCTTTTAAGTTTCCCTTTGGGGATACAAATAACATTTCCTAGTGCAGGAAAGTGGAATCAGTACTGAGAATCACACCAACTTCTCATTCCCTTCCCTTCCCTTCCCTTCCCTTCCCTTCCCTTCCCTTCCCTTCCCTTCCAATTGAATTTTATTGTAATTTGAAATAAAGTTAACAAAATAAAGGCAACAAAATTGAAGGGCATATTTAATAATAAATCAAGATCATCAAAGAAATGAGAGCATTCATTAATTATAGTAATCAGTCTAAAACTGCTTATAAAAATGGACAGCAGAACAGCTTAATAATTAAGAGTAAATATATAACTTATAGAACATATTAAGGGCATGTATGCAAGTGTACAATATTTTGAATGTATGTGTATAGGAGTCATAAAAAGTATAGGCAATTGCATTTGCTTGGAATTTGAGCAAAACTTTGAATAGCCCATGCTTGCTACACCTGATGAGTTAGTTTACACACAGTCATCGTCTTCCAGATTTTATTAATCCACTTCTCTTTAGCTGGATGCTTTTGAGATTTCCAGTTCCAGGCCAAACATTACTTTGCAGCTGTTTTCAATTGCTTAAGAAGTCTTTATGCAGGAACCCAAGATCATTCAGTTAAAAAAACCCAAAGCAACACAGGTTTAGGAGTTACCAGTGGTCTAACATGAACCGGTTTCTGACAGCAATAAAGCATCCTTTCCTCCCACCCACCAACAAGACTGACTTTTCTGCTTCTAGTTCCTTTGTGCTAACTCACCACCCTTCTCAGCTGTGACAGTATCCATGCATTTTCATGTCACATTAAGAGTTCAGGTGGTGCTTGGCATTTGCATCCTTACGGGAAAGCTTTTTTCCCCTTTGCGTATATCTCTGGGGCCAAACAGGACAACATCACTCTCCCCCAATCCCTGTCTTGCGGTGGAACTGCATATTTATCAACTTATTTATCATTTCTCGGTGACTGCACTGTGTGCCCTAAGGTGATATCAGCACAGAAACCTCTAAATCCAAATATGGGCTTGCAGTATCAAGATCAGTTCATCTTTGCTGTGCTAGGAGAATGCAGACTGCACTAGAGTAAGACCGTACCACCTACTTGCACATGAAAGCCTAGCAGGATGTACCGTAGCTGTGCTTTTAATCAGCTGAGAGCTTCACTTTTGTTTTCCCGCTCATACTCAGCTAATAAACACAAAAGTGACAACTGTGGTAATTTATTGTGTCGGCAGAGGTTTGCCTGGTCTGGACAGTACCTTGTAGTAGAAGAGATTGGCATTTGCAGTGAGTTCTCTATAGTGAAAATTGAGGAATCATTTGCAAATCTGTCCTGTAAACAGCAAGATTCTCCCTTCAGTGAGCACTGCAAAGGGGAGATTGCTCAGCGTTATGTTTTGAAGATCAAAAAAGGAAAAGAAAAGAAATTCTGTTGCTTCCTATGTTCCGTTTCCACCTCCTCCCTTGATCCACCCACATCTCAACAGCTCAGCTCTTAGCGCCTCCCTCTTCCACTCCTGCTGCTGCTGTGAAGACTTCTGTTTTCTCAGTGGGACCCGCTTTGAACCTCAGAATTCTCAACCAACTTGTTTCTGAGTGCAATATTTATACAAAGGAAAACAGGTGCAAATCATGATCGGTCTGAGGGAAGGAAAGTTATTTGTCCTTTCATCTAATGCTGGAAATGAGGGTCTCCTTAGAGTCTTCCCTTCTCATTGAAGAGAGATAAATTCTATCCTCTGAACATTTCTCTTAGGGCCAAAACAGATGCTTTTCTCTGTACTTGACTGGTAGTCTACTCACAGATATGGGTCAAACAGCTATAATGTGGGGGATCTTTGGCTGGATTGTCCAAATTAAAAACAAACATCTTAAAAGAAGCTTTGGAGGACTCCCAGTTGGATTGGGGAGAAGAGGTAAACTCGTTCCTCCCCCTGTGGCATTCTTCCAATCCCAATAGACTGCCATTCCGATATTTGAGGATTGCCCTCTCTCACCGCAAGCAAGCCATACCCAGTTGGGACGGCATGGCAAGCTGGGTCAGCAAGGATAATTTGGAAGATCCAACCAGCACAAGACCAGCAGAGGTGGCAGGGTGAGAAGCCACTGTGGTCACTTCCATCACAGTGACCATGTGAACTGGACACCTGCCTCCTATCCAGGCACGAGATTCCATGGTAGAAGCTCTAGGTATTATTTCCGCCATCTTGGCTTTTGGGAATGATCAAGAGGGTACACAAATCATACTCCTCTTGGGGCTATTTTCACACTGTTACTGACTCATAAGTGCGGTGTATTAGCAAGAAGAATAGTTTTTTGTTACAATCATAGTTAGGGGAGTTCACCTAATTTTCTGAAATCCCCGCCTCTCTCTGCATCTCATAATTATTTCTTCTCTCCTTGCTACTGTAAGTCTAGCTTCTTTCTTTTCCAGCTAGAGTGCACACTTCTCTTTTCTATTGTACCACAACTCTGGACCACCATGCATTATTTCTCCTTTTTTCCCCTTGTTACCTCCCCACACACCTCAGCTTACTTCAAGCCCACTTCCTTTTCCAATCCTATAGGCCAAAGAACATCCCCACTGCTCCCCCTGGGCATTACAGGAGAAAAAACAAAACACAAGGAAGGGAAAGTCTAGTGGAGTAACTAGTATTTCCCTAGTTCATGTTCTGTAATATAATTTACTCATAAGTAACACTACAGGCTTCTCTTTTCTGGGCATTGGCACACATGTCTTGTCTAGAAGTCCCCAAACTTCAGCCTCCTATATATATATAGTTCCTTATAAACCAAAACATAGCTAGGACACAAATCTACCCCAGAATCTTCGTAAGAATAGTTATATGGGGTCCTTTTAAATTCCAGACAATAGGCGCCAAACTAAGTAACAAAAGAAGGTGCAATACAGATCATTATAGTCTTTTTCAAAGCTAAGATTATTAACTAAAGAATTAGAATCTCCAGCAAACAGAATTAAAATATATTAACACTCTGCCATGATTTTTCAATTTAGTAGGCCAAACTATTGTTATGCAGAGAAAAAGTCAATCAGCCAAGCATGGTTATGCAGATTTCCTTGATTTGCATAGCCTGTGGGAGGATTAAACCTTAAATTCCCTGTTCTTGCCAACAGCCAAAAGCCATTCTTAAGTTGATTGAAACCTTGTTGGGGAAACCTTCAACTAGGTTTTTCATATGCTACATGTTTCTTGCAAGAGCCATGCTCATCTGGGGTCAAAAGGAACCCCAAATGCAACCAATGATAGTGTTTTTTTGTTTGTGCAGCATGTTAAACCTCTCCTGCAAATGCTCTGTAATCCTGAATTGGAATAGACCCCCACATGCATAAAACTAAGTAAAAAAAGGGGAGTGTCAGTCGAATTTTATAAATTTAATGGGTGGGGCACTTTGACCCTCAGCTGCTCCCCTTTCTTTTTTCCTTCCCTTGTTCCTGTCTGTTTTCACCCTTGTGCTCCTGTCTAATTTAAGAGCTCATCAACAGCACATACAAGTTCACTCTTCCAAGAAGAAAAAGGGAATATGATGCAAGGGGGACAGCAAAGTAGCTGGCTGGTTCTTTCCCTTCTAGATGCGTCCCATCGTGGTCTGCAAAGCATCAGAGAGGGTGTCATATTATATTGTGTAGTTCAGCTTTATCCATCTTCGGTGGGAGCTTTTTGTCACATCTGCAAGGGAACATTATTTCTTTAAGGTCGTTTCATGCATTTATTTATTTATTTCACATTTCACTGGGGTATGTCAAGTTATATCTCATCAAAGAGCCCAATGTAATCTGAGGCAAATCAGATGCATGCATAAATGAATTAAGGGTTGCTTCCTTTTGTACGACAGCTTTGAAACTTTTTGGGTTTTAGGCAAATACTTGACAGAGCCAAGACACCTGTGCCCACAGCATAAACAGCAGAAATTCTATTTCCCTAAGAATTTCTTTTCCATGATTGGTGTTCATAGGGACCCAAACCATACAAATGGAAACTTCTTCCTAATTCACTAATATAAATGTCTAAATCAGTCTTTTTCTGCTTCTAATTCCTATATTTGGTCCCACAGGAAAATACCTGGATGTAAGGAGCACACCCCATTTATATATTTCCAATTTTCCATATGTGTGAAATGTTCTTGTACTCATTAGGTTAAATCATGCTTTGCACTGATGCTTCAAGGTGGCCATTTGCATATGCAAATGGTCAATGCTTTAATTTATTTACAATAAATTATGCAAAATTGCTAAATGCATGTGGCAGTAACAAGAATTCCATTCTTAAGAATATTTATGCAATATACATATTCTTGCCTGTACACACAGGAGTTACAGGTAAGAGACAGTGCGTGGTTGGCATGGAATCCCACTTGCTGTTTTTGGTCTCCATGCATTGATACCAAGTTCTACATGAATAGGTTGTAATCATACATACAGAACAATATGAAGAATATATTTTTTTCCTGAGGACCAAACAAGGATCATTTACTTAATGTTCTATTAAAGAGACACAAAAGGGCTGAAAATATAAATTACCGTATTTTTCGCTCTATAAGACGCACCTGACCATAAGATGCACCTAGTTTTTAGAGGAGGGATCCATGGAACGCTTCCTGATAATCACAGGCACATTCCCCATCACTTCCCCATGGTCTTCATTAAAAGACGGGTTGCCATTTGAAAACACACACCGACCTGTCATTAACAGCTCTCACCTGCGCTGGAGGAGGGGGGCGGAGCAGGGCGTGCTGAGCGCGTGCTGGCCAGGTGTGGTGCAGCCAGGCTGGCAGCATGCCGGCGGTGGTCTTCTGGGCGGCGTGGCGGCGGCAGGTCTTCCCGGGTGGTGGGGGTGAGCAGTCCGTCTCTCCGTGCAGCCGGCGGGTTAAAGCCCGCAGCTCCTCCTCCTCCACACGCTTCCCCCTGAGCAGCACAGCTCTCACCTGTGTTGGGGGGGGCGGAGCAGGGCACGCCGAGCGCGTGCCGGCCAGGTGGTGCCATGTGGTGCAGGCGGCCGGCAGTGTCCTGGGCATCGGGCACACACACATTCGCTCTATAAGACGCACAGACATTTCCCCTTACTTTTGAGCGGGCGGGGGAGGGGGCGGAAGTGTGTCTTATAGAGCGAAAAATACGGAAAACCTCTGTCAAAATTTGTAAAGAGAAGTCTGGAGGCAGATGGGCTAGATGTACTCACAAGAAGTGTAGGTCAAGATAACCATGTACAAAAGTCACGGGATGTTTCGTTCTAGGACGTTTTCTGTTACTAATCATTGCAAAAAGCTGTATGTATAAATTCACTGTGCATGATGATGGTAGTGGCTGGTCCTGGCTGGAGATGGGCTCACTCTCTGTTGTTAGTGTGCACTTAGAGCAGAAAGTTTCTTTCTCTCTCTCTCATATACATATACATATACATATACATATACATATATATATATATATAATGACTTGCTGATGTTGCCTGTCTCTCTCACGGTCAAACAACAAACAAGAGGGCTTTTTTTGTCCTCAGCAAATTCATGAAGCAAGCATAATAGGTAGGAACTTGCTTCCCTAGTCATGCATGATTATCGACAGTTTGCAAATCTCTGAATAGGATGTGTTTTATCAAGGAAAACAATCTTCTCCATTCTGCTCACGCTCAGCATCTGCAAACATCATCTCTGACAGTTTTTAGGATCCCAGCACCGCAACAGGGTCTACCACCTGCCAACTTCCTTAAATAAGCAAAACATTGCCAAACCATTGACCACTGGGCAACTAGGAGAGTCCACTGACATTAGTCCAAATGCCCTGATGCTAGGTCAGAGGCATTATGGGAAATGTAAACGGATCCCAGCTGCCTAGCATTCACTGAGACCACTTCTGAGGTCCACCACGAGAGGCAGAGGGGGCTCATCAGAGGCCACCTTTCAGACCCTCAAACCTGGAACCACACCTGGTGCTTTTACATGGTAATGTGAACTTCTGAGTTCTGGCATTCCCTAGAGCAATTTCTTTACAGGCAGTGCTCCCCAGAAAGCAGGCTTTTGTTCTACTTAATTTAAATATATGTAGGACCAGCCAACAGTATATTGTGACCACAAATGAATTTTATTAAGATTAGCAGACCAAGACAAACAACAGTTCAACCTGCAGGGCAATTCTTGGTCTGAGTTCACCATGTTGTTCAATGTTGTCTCCAGATCTGCTTATGAGAACGCATCGTTCTCTCTTGAAATACATTCATTTATTCCACTGACACCTACCACTGAGAGAGATAATCCACTGCAGGCACAGTTGCTGTCGGACTTGGCCAACAGGCAGCTCATGACTCAGCCAACAGATGTTTCAGCTGCTTAGGTCAAAGGGAACTTATGGACTTCGTGTTTTTCCCCCATCCCTTTTACTTTTAGAACGACTGCCAGGAAGGTCAGCACCAGGTTACAAGCATTTGACCTGACCAGTAGTAGGAGCAGTGGAACTAAGGCCCCAAGGAGATGAACAGGCCAACTCCTGAGTCTGTTGAGCCAGCCAGCTAGCTGGCTGTGGTCCAGTATTTCAGTCAACTTACAATATGATTATACACCTGGAGTTTCGAGGTAGCATTGTGTACTTCTTAGATGGTTTGCATCTGAGCGTATGCTCCTGACAGGTACCCCTGTGAACCAAATCTCACTGGGCTACCTTGTATGAATATTTCACTATCAATCCTGCTTTTGATCTTTTTGCATATGTGCATTTCACGTTGTACCTAGTTTTGCACAGAATCAAATTTTAAGCCCCTGTGAAATGGAAATGAAGTGCTCATCACCAGCACGTCAGTTAGGGAGGTTGCAGATTTAAACTGATTTAAAATATCAGTGGGTTGGTTCTTAGGGGCTTCACTCCTTCTACTTTCTTTGATTAACATTCATGAGAGCAAAGAGCTTGATCCTACAGTCCTGATGGAGACAAAATCACACTGGACTGTTGTGTTTATTACTTTATGATTTGGCTATGCAATGCTTTTTTTAAGAAGTATCAGTTATGCAGAAAGCGTCAAGATGGGATTTTTGCTGCCTTATTTCTTTTCTCAGCTTATTATGATGATTTAGTCAACACTTCTTTATGACAAATTTGAGCCATGGAGGAAATAACCTTTTCCTCTGAGGCCTCGGAGACCTCATAAATGGGTTTTGCACCTGTCTTAGCCAGGCCTACATTCTGGGAATGTTCTAGAGTGGTTAATCAGAAGCTGGTACTCAATTCCTGTCCCATTGAGTATATTTGTTCATCTTCTTCACATGCTTTGAGAGATGTACTTTTCTGATAAGTTTTCTTCTGACCCCTTTCCATAAAATCCTTAGCACTGAACATATCCACCTACCTGTTTCATTACTATGTCAAAGCTCTGCAATGAGGTGAAATAGCTCTTCCCTTCTGGATAAAAAAGTAGCACAACCAGTAAACAAAAATTTCCCATCCATTGTGGAAATCCGTTTATCTTCCTAGAAGGTGGAGCAAACGGTCATTTCCACTAACTCCTCTAGAATAAACTAGAGGTCTGGAATCTTCCCTTTACCACATCCCTGAAGTTTTTGCTTTGAGCCATTTCCAGACCACCAGTTTAATATGATTACAGCAGAAGTATCAAATTGATTTGATATGAGCCCTGTGGCTTACGGTGTGGGTCAAAAATCAAATAAATAAATATAATAGAAAATTGAAAAGCTTCTGAAGTAAGTATTAGAATTACCAATGACATCAACACTATAATAAATACCATGGTCACCCCAAAATGGCACTGTCTAGGAGCTTATTAGTGTAGCCTCATGAATGGGATGGTGCAATGTGGTGTCCTGCAACAGCAGGGGGTTGGACCTGATGACCTTCATGGACCCTTCCAACTCTGCTCTCCCATGACTCTATGTCAGAGTAGCTTTTAAAGGAGTGATACTTGTGCCAAAGTAGATAATTCCACAGAACTTAATGTTTACCTTAAAGCAAATAATATTGTTGCAGAAGAACTTTGACAATCTTTCTGAATTATATGGAAATAAAATTGGATTATTTTGATGTTTAGAAAGTGCTCTTGATTAAGCCCTAGCTTTAGTTTTAATTCAGTCTCAGCTTCACAAGTACTGTCATTTTGGAAGCTAGTTGTAATATGATTTCCTTGTGAATCATATTTCTGACTGCTTAACAATTCTAAACAAGTTTTATGATAGGTCTTCTTTTTAAGAAAAGGAAAAAGTAGGAATATCTGAAAGTCATATAATTGGCTGAATTTTTCTGACAATTACCTGTTACTTGTTTTCAGCCATAGAGAGTAAAAAGCTACAAATCACTGAGATATTGTTAAAATTAAATGCAAACCAGCATTGTGGCTTGTCAGTTTAAAAATCTTTCCATTCTAATTGTTGGTTATGATGAAGTGATACCCTTTGCCACACTTGAATGTAACTTACAACATGCAGTTTCATGGAAGACAATTAATTCTTACATGAGAATTACTATTGAGAGTAATACTTTTCTCTGAAAATAATTAAGGGGATGCAATACGGTTCTTAGCTTTGTCAAATGTTTTCATTTCATGATGCTGTTGAGCAGGTGGTCCACATTATTATTAGTTATGTCTACAGGTTGTATCCTGTGCATTCATTGGTACAGATACTGCATTGCCAAAACAGATATTTTTCAATGTAATTATACCCTTGCATGTTTTATTTTATTCAGTAGCACATCAGTGCTCACCAAGTACTGAATTCTTAATTTCAGCGATACTTCCCAATAAAAGTTATCCAACACTGGGAAACTTATCTTCTCACCCTAGAGTTAAATATGGATCAGTCCAACTCTTCCAAATAAAGGTCACCAGGATTTAAAGCAATATATACATAAAAAGAACAGATCAAAATCCAGTGCAATGTCAGTTGTGTTCTGGCTGATTGAATCCAATAATCCTGTTAAGAAGAATAGATTCCCCTTCCTGCTTCTGCCAAGATTTAACTATTTCAGCCATGTCTCGTAGCATTGCCTACATATCCATCAACAAAGAATAGGTCAACCATACCGCCCTACTGCTTATTTATTAATCATCTGGCAAATAAACCACTCTGTATTGTGCCCAGTGCGGTAATATTTGTGATGTAATTTGTTTGGATGCCCAAATGTCACCAGCGTTGATTGTAAGAGATAAAAAAATGCACTTGCTCAGCACACTCAGCTCTGGGCTAAAATGTAAGCATGAAATCTCTGGTTTATTTTTGTAATAATGTTTACAGCTGCTTAATGACCCTGAAAAGGTTCAGGAGTCTGGTGCTCTGTATTTCTTAACAGGAGTATATTATCACATCATAACAACCTTAGTTAAGCAGTCTCACGGCACAAACAATACGAATCATACGTAACGAAGTTTTGCCATCTATTCTACAAGGTTTCCTCAGTAATACCCATTTGAGAGTTATAGAGGGGGAATGTGGCCATGAACAGCTTTGGATTAGAAATAATTTGCTCTCCCAGAAATAGTCACACTGGCAACATGTAAAGGATGAGCAGTGGGATTCTGCAATTATTCAAAGCATACGGAAATTCAAGTGCCCTTGATCTTCTGTGAGGAAGAACATGGAGTGAAACTGCTATGCCCAAAAGACAGAGCTGATGCTTGGGAAGTGCCCTGCATTTTGCCCCGTGCATGGGTGCCCTTTTGCTCCACTCCCCATGTTTTCATTCTGATTGCACTTTATGTATGTTGCAACTACTTACCAAAGCTGGTCTCCAATTTCTAGTGCAAATCCTTTATAAAGTCTTATTTTTCCCAAAAACGTTTGCCTTGCAGAAACTTTGTTTTAGGGTACATTGCTAGAGATGTCGTACAGAAGAGTCCCTCCATCAAATCTGAGTGTATCTAAAACACATGCATGTAAGAGCATATATAAAGCATCATGTATGCAAAGCCTGTAATTTCATATCCTGTAGTTACTGGAACATAGTTTGAATGGTAGGTGGAAAATCCACTGTAGGACAATTAGATTCCCCTGACAAAGTTCTGATCAAAAGGATGTACCCTTTAGATTCCAAACTGGTGGAAACAGGCCACTGTGAAATCGAAGGCCTCCGACATAATGCAGGCAGAAAAGAGACTGCAGGAATGGAAAATAATGGATGAGGACATAGGGACCCTTTCTTCCTACAATAGTTGGTGTTGCAATGTCTCTCTTGTTTTCATTTGTGAAACACTGAAAGTTATGATATAAACCATTAAATAGATCAATGCATTCTGTATAGCTATTTCAAGGGATACATGTTTTCTGATGTGTACATTAACAAATCTTGAATGCTTCAAGATTCTCCAGTTTCCAGTTTATTTCATTTGCTCTCCATATTGGGTTTGGAGTCTTGTGAACTACAACTCCCAGCATGCCAAAGCCAGCCATAATGACTAGGGCATGCTGGGATTTCAAGGCTTTTTCTGTTCAGATATGCATAGGATTGGACCTGGAGCCTACCTAGGAAATAATCTGGCAGTTGGACAACTACTGCCACCATCACCTGCAACCAAGATGGTGGGCATCATGGTCCACCATCTCTGAATGGGACCATTGCCAGAAAGTTTATTTTAAATATTGAGTTTGGATAGCAAAGCTATTTTAAGGCAGTCCTGGTATTTACATATGCTCAGTAGGTTTCCCCCTTGTTTGTCAGGCCCCTCATATTGCATCATGAACTAATTTGGAACTGCAGCAAAGTCTCCAAATAGCTTGCGAAGTGTGTGTTTCAGAAACAGAAATCCAAAGCTGCCTCTGGATGAGTTTCCTTTGTTTGCTGGATCCTAGCCCAATTTGCTGCTGTATGGAATTTCTGCCCATTCTTTCAGGATATAGTCCGATGGCCATAGAAAGGGGCTCTGAGGTCAGAACTGAGGCTCCACATTCAGGTGACTTTGGAACCGGTGCTGGGGATGTTCCAGGGGTCACAGAGAGGATGAGCAAGGAACTGCCAGGATCCCAGCAGTTCCCTGCTCCCCTTCCTTAAAAGCAGGAATGAGACACACCCATGGCTGTGGCTGCTGCCTACTCGTAAGTGTCTTGGAGAGCAAGGGAAGCACCTTGCTGTTCCTCCCGCTCCCTGCTGGATGCCTGTAACCTCCTGAGTTCAGAGGGTTATGGCACCTATATTGGATGGCATCCTAAAAATATCATTTCCACACTCACCACTGAAGAGTTAAATGCTATGAGCTCGCCACCTCAACAGTCAGGGTTTCTACATCTCAGATCAGTCCAGTTAAATCACCATTCAGCAAGTAAAATAAGGACATCTAGATATTTCTCCCAGAAAACTATATTCTTAGGTGTTATGCACTGCTTTGGGGAGTCATGGTAAACTATGGCTTGTCATGCTGGGAACAAATCACCAATGTGGCTTGTACTTCCCTTCTCCTATTCTCAGATGTGCAGCAGAAGGAGCCTAGGAGCTTCTTGTGCCACTTCCTATATCAGCCAAACCAATTATGGCCACTTTAAACAACCCAGCATCATAACCCATGGTTATGTTTTGTTTTAACCTAACCATACTTAGCCTTAATTCCAGTTTGTTGCTCCAGGTGCCATGGCAAGCCATGGTTGGCTGAAATTGCAAGCAAAGCCTTCTGCAGTCCTCCCAGCTGCTTAGAAAAAAAAGACGATGAAAGGAGTGTGCAAGACTTATACTCTCTATGGCTCATGCCACAGTAAGCCATGGCTTATTGGGATGTTTGAGTACAGCCATTCAGGAAAAGCTGGTGTCAAACCAGAGACCTGTCAAGAAGTGAGCCTCCTATTCCCAAGAAATAAACTATGTGTAAGAAGGGAACATTTAAGACTCTGGAAATTAAAAAAGCCAGATGAAGCCTTCCATAGAGCAGCTCTTCCATTTCTTATGACTTATGGGTGCAATCCTATGCATGCTTACACAGGGAAAAGCCCTACAACTGCTAGCATTCCACAGATACCTGGCTGGCTAGGCAGTTCTTGGAGTTTTCGGATGATGTTGCTCTCTAAACATGCATAAGATTGTGCCCGAAGTGGCCAAAATTGGTGCTAAGGTTTCTTAAACAGGTTTTGCCCCTTAAACGACTGCTTGTAATTATAACAAAGTTTTATGAGTCCTGATCTATATTAAAATTGTGTGTGTGTGTGTGTGTGTGTGTGTGTGTGTGTGAAGGTTTAAGTGTCCTATTCTTTATGAGATAATCTTGTCATTTTTATAGTTCAGAAACATGAAAGAAACTAAGGTAGAAGGATTTCTGTGCGCTTTCATCTAATTATATAACTTTCATTTCTGTGTACATTTTAAAAAGTAACAGTTTGCACATTTTAAAATTGAGACTTTATTGATACATTTTTTCCTTGAATAGACCAGAGCAAAAGACAAGGAGAGAAGATTCTGATTAGGGACAATTATGCTGACCAGGACCGAGCGCTCCTCTTTAACAAACAGCTTTGAGTTCTAATTTTCTGCAGTGCACAGTTTGTAGGTACCATTTGTACTCATTACTGTGTATTGAGAAAGTTATTAAAAATACTTAAACTTGTTGAAGCTTCCTGTGACACCTTCCTTGGCTTTAATTGGGTTTTATAGAGTTCTAGATGAGAGCTCTTTTAAACTTAATCAGAGTTCCTGAGATTCTTTCTTCAACTCAACTGTAAGGAAAAGAGGGTTGGGTGAAACCAAGCAACTTTTTCTAAACAGGAATATCTGTATCATCTGCATGACAAATTAAGGAGGTAATTTACACCTCTCAAGATGGGTACCATTTCCAAATGATGGAGGAACAATTGCTTTGTAACATAAGGGTTAAATCTTAATTTCAGAGGTTTGCAAAGCTGCTAGTTGCAGTCTCCTTAAAATTTAATATACCTCGTTAATGCTTACTTGCAAACACTGAAGGATTTTTATGATTATAATCATGTGTTACAGCACCTAGTACTGTTTCTAAGCCGCATACTAATCAGCTTAATGAGATATTACTGCACTTTTTGTTGACTAAAGCAAAATCCTTTTTATTGTTCGAAAGCTTGTCCTTTACTTTATTTTCCCCCCAAACATTATCTTGTTTTATTGTGTAAAATATCATGCCATCTTCCCCCCACCCACCCCCGTCAAATCATAAAACCATCTTTCTCATTGTAGAATGTGGAATTTATTGAATATGCTTAATGGGACTGAAAGATTTATAAATGGATTTCTATTTTTGTTTTTTTAAAGGGGAAGTGAGCAAGTTGCATAGCATTTCTCCTTTATAGATTACAAAAATGTATACAGGTGCCATTTCACAGGAAGGAAGGGAAAATGAAGTTGAAGGCTTAACACTACTTACTTGGAAGCTGGATATTCACACTGGCAATGTGTTCTTTTTAAAATCCTAACTCATATATGCACTCAAAAGCCTATACATGGTGATGAAGAAGAATTAAGACAAAACATAATCAGAACTGTATGCTATACATTTGATTGATTTTGACTGTAGTGTTTCCATGTGTAATTTCAACACAGACTATTTTTGGTAGGTCCGTTGAGAAAACTGGACTCACTTCAAATCTAAAATTCTTCTTCCTTTTTCAGGGATGGAGGAAGCTAGTTTGTGCCTTGGTGTTTCTTCAGCTGTACCGGAGGCTGATGCCCACCTCAACAGCTCCATACTCAATGGCCAGTATTCAATGAGTCAGAAGCTACATCAGATAACATCCCAGCTCAGCCATGCATTCCCGGAGCTTCAGAACAGGCAAAATCCCGAAGAGAAGTCCTCGCTTCTAGACGACAAGAGCCACGTGTCCTTAGCAAATCAGCCCATCAACAGCCAGATGGCCTTGCTAGCCAATCAGCTTAACCGAGAGGTTGACACCAGCTTGAATGGGAGGGTGGACCTGCAGCAGTTCTTGAATGGACAGAACCTGGGCATCATGTCTCAGATGAGCGATATTGAGGATGATGCCAGGAAGAACAGGAAATATCCGTGCCCCCTGTGTGGGAAGCGTTTTCGCTTCAACAGCATTCTGTCGCTCCACATGCGCACTCACACGGGGGAGAAGCCCTTCAAGTGCCCCTACTGCGATCACAGAGCCGCTCAGAAGGGGAACTTGAAGATTCACCTGCGTACTCACAAGCTTGGGAACCTCGGCAAAGGCCGTGGGAGGGTTCGAGAAGAAAACAGACTCTTGCATGAGCTGGAAGAGAGGGCGATTTTGCGGGACAAGCAGATGAAAAGTAGTCTTCTGCAGCCTAGGCCTGACATCAAGGCACACCCGCATTCTCAGCCGATGCCCCTTGCTAACTGCAATTTGTCTGTGCCGGCGAACCACAGCACCCCTGATATTTCCAACCCGGTGCCCTCCCCGAAGCCTGCCAGCGTGCAGGAAGAGGTGGTAGCCACCGCGGCTGGGTTTCGGTGCACTTTTTGCAAAGGGAAGTTCAAGAAGCGGGAAGAGCTGGATCGGCACATCAGGATCCTTCACAAGCCTTACAAGTGTACTTTGTGTGATTTTGCGGCATCGCAGGAGGAAGAGTTGATCAGTCACGTGGAGAAAGCGCACATAACGGCTGAGTCAGCTCAGGGGCAGGGGTCCAATGGAAACGGAGAGCAGGCTGCCAGTGAGTTTCGGTGCGAAGTGTGTGGCCAGGTCTTCAGCCAAGCTTGGTTCCTGAAAGGACACATGAGGAAGCACAAGGATTCCTTTGAGCACTGCTGCCAAATTTGTGGGAGGCGCTTCAAGGAGCCTTGGTTCCTGAAGAACCACATGAAGGTCCACCTGAACAAACTCTCCGTGAAGAACAAATCTCCCGGTGACTCGGAAGCACACGTGTCCATCTCCAGCATGACGCAGGAAGCACATGCCAACTTGTACTCGAGATATTTGTCCTGCTTGCAAAGTGGCTTCCTCCCTCCTGACAAAGCGGGTTTAAGCGAGCAGAACCAGACCTACAGCAAAGGAGATTTGCCCATGAAAGAGAGAGAAGTCCTGGGCAAGCTGCTGTCCCCCATTGCCGGCATTGGCCACAGTCTTGCTGAAGGGGACAAGCATTCTTTACTGGGCTGCCTCAACCTTGTGCCTCCTCTCAAATCCAGCTGCATAGAAAGGCTGCAGGCTGCAGCCAAGGCTGCCGAAATGGACCCTGTAAACAGCTACCAAGCGTGGCAGCTTATGGCGAGGGGAATGGCCATGGAACATGGCTTTTTGACTAAAGAGCACCAGATACAGCGGGGCCATGAAGACTCTTTGGCAAATGCTGGCGTTCTGTTTGATAAGGAGAAGCGGGAGTATGTGTTACTAGGAGCAGATGGCTCCAAGCAGAAAATGCCTGCTGATTTGGTTCACAGCACTAAAATGGGCAATCAGAGAGACTTGTCAAACAAACTAGACCCTTTGGAAGGCAGTCGAGATTTTCTATCTCACGGGATGAACCAAGGGCTTGATTATAACATGCAGAGTCATGGCAACACGAAAGAGAAGCCAACTGAATGTCCCGACTGCGGTCGGGTATTTAGAACATACCACCAAGTTGTTGTTCATTCTAGAGTTCACAAGAGAGACAGGAAGGCAGAAGATGAGATCATTCAGGGCAGCCTTGAAGAACGCCGTGGGTCTGGGAGTGATCAGGAATCTCAGTCCATCAGCAGGTCGACAACGCCAGGGTCCTCCAATATTACGGAAGAAAGCGGAATGGGTGGAGGCCTGTCGCAGACAGGAAGTGCCCAGGAAGACAGTCCGCACCCGTCCTCACCTTCTTCCTCAGGTATGCCAAGTTTGCCTTCCTTCCGCTAGAATGTCCCATATAATTCTTCCAATCTGGCTGATGCTAACAACATAGCAATGCTTCCCATTCAGTGTCCAAAAACATGCCATTTTTAGTGAATGCAAATTTTATTGTTGGCATTCAACTTTGTAATGTTTTTATATATCTAAATTCTACTTCTCAGTTTTCTGTTTAGTACATGCTTTAGCCTTTCCACATATAAGGATACTGAAAAATCATGCCTGGTTTCAGGAAATAGAAAATGTATGGGAAAGAGACTTTTCTTGGTTCTGTTTTCACATCTGCTTTTCAAATTCTTTCTTCTTTTTTTCTTTTTTTGCAGACCCTCACTTCCAAGTGGAAGTGAGAGAGGAACTGCATGGAACCTTTGCTTGAACAGGTTTAAATGAATTCGTGAACTGTCTGTATTATACATGTGTTGCACACTGCACATTAGTAGTGGAATTTCATGTATCTACAATATATCCCTCTCCCAAGCTGTTGCAATGATCATGTGAAAATGGTTGCATGCTAACATGCTAATGTGGACAGAGCAATGTAGAGGTGCTCAAGTTGCAGATATGTTTTACCTCTCAGTTTATCCTCTCTGGAATATTTTCTTAATGACATGGGAAAAGGGTATGTGTTGGCACCCAGTTCATTAATGTGGCTAGTTGCGGTGTATATTTAAGTCCACGGATGCATGGGTCCAGAGCTTATGGGGTGACCCCAGTGATGTTCCGTGTCCCTGTAAAAGAGGCTGCACTCGCCTGAGCTTAAAACCTCAAGAAAGCTAGGAAGTGGAATTACTTTAAACAAAATATTCCATTGGTTGAATGTTAACCTGATGTGTTCAAAAGAGCAGAGCAAAATAATATTTCATTGCAGCTATCTACAATATTGAGTTTTCTTGGCACTTAAAAAAAAGAAAGAAAGGTAAGATTTCTGGCCTCATCTCTCATTTCTAGACTCTCGAACTAATGGATAGTAAATTGAAAGTTATATCTTCAGCCCTTTTATAACAAAAGCACCTCGCTAATATTGTAATCATTCTGCAGGCCTAACAACAGAGGAAATCATGCCATAACAAATACTCTGTTACTAATGGCAACATTGATTTCTGCAATCAGCCATTAAGTCTAGAAAATGAAAGACAGTTTGAGAGACCTCAAGGCATTACATTGCCCACTGTTAAAGATCTGGTAGCAGGCTGTTGAAGGTAATTCTTTTTAGCCTCACCCCCTCCCTTAGTTTCGATAAATATTTTAGTATTGAAGGCAAACCACTGTTACAGTTATTAAGTAGATGCCAGTTTATTTTTGTTGTTCTTGTCATGCTCCCGTATCCTCCATTTCTAAGGGCAGATTAATACAAAAGAAAGTGTTCGTTTGGGGGTGGTTATTATAAACCCGTACAGAAAACTCTTAAGGCACATAAATCTGCCCTCTGCGTTCCGCAGATTCCTATAGTGCTTAACGCTGTTGTTTAAATACCCATGAAACACATGGGCTACTTTTTGAACTGTAGCCTCATTTACAATTTATTAGCAGTGAAACACATATGAAAACCCTGTGTAGGCATAAGGGGAAAATGGGGAGAGCTCATTTATATTATGATGCTGTTTGGATTGTTTTTAAAGGATTGGAAATACAGCAAAATAGCATCAAGATTTTCTGTTTTTCACAAGCTGGGCCTGTCAACTTTCTGACTGTGAAAAGATGCGGAGGCTTTCCCCCCAGAATAGTCATTGCTTCCAAAAGAAATCCAACATGTTTGCGGCATGTGCTTTAGAATAAGCAGCTGAGAAGCATTACATGGTGGTTTTTAATGCCGCTGTCACTTCCCATGTGAAGGGCTCAGGGTGATGCTTTTGATGGCTTGCACAGAATTGGAACTATGCTTAGCTGTGCTTGTCCCTGCAACTTGTCTGGACTCTTAGACATCCCAGACTGATAAATCCACTTGCAATGTAAAATCTCAAGAACTGCCTTTAAAGGGTGTATCATGGACGAGCAACCTCCTGCTCCATGGGCAGAAAGCGCAATGAGCAAAGCAGCCTGACCAACTTCCTTTCTGCCCTTTTCTTCCTGTGGCTTTTCTGTGACCAGCAGGTGGAAGTATTTATTTCTCTGACTGGCTCCACCAAACCATCCTCAAACTTTCTGGTACCTAGTTTAGGAAGAGTGGAGGCTGGCCAATAGATGTTGGATGGGTAACCCCTCTGCCCAAGGGCAAAATATACCTACCTGCCCCCTCAGATCAGTTCAAGAGACCCTTCTGCGAGGGCCCCCCCGAGGGAGGTGGGAGGGGTGGCAACTAGAAGAAGGACCTTTTCTGCTGTTGCTGCCCATCTCTGGAACTCTCTCCCTAGGGAAATTCACCTGGCGCCGTCTCTATTTTCTTTTCGACACCAGGACAAGACATACCTTTAAATTTTTTATATTTAGCCCTTATGAATGCTGTGATTTTTTATATTGTTACTGTACTGTTACTGTATTGTTTTGTAATTTTTAAGTGTTTTAATAGGTTTTAATGTATTGTTACGTGTATGTATATGTATGATATGTTGTAAGCTGGCTAGGAGGCCTTTTGGTAGTTAAAGATGGCTTATAAATATGTGAATAAATAAGTAAATAAAATAGAGACCACAAGGATGAAGGTGCAAAGTTAATGGGAAAGAGATTTTAAAATCTTGATAAATAAACCCATGCACAAGGCAGACCAGAAGAGCAACACAGGAATAAGCCCCTCTGGTTAACTTAATTAGGCCGTGCTCCTATTTTATCAAGGTCCCTCATCCAAGCAATGTCTTAGTGTTGCTGGTACAGCTCTCTCAACTATCCCTGTCCCTGACTCAGGGCTTCCTTCTGTCCTTCCATCCTTCCTTTTCTGTCTTTTGCTCTTTCTTCTGCTTCTTTGCCTTTCTGTGTTAGGCTGTTATCCTTTAATTTTTTTTTCTTTTCCCCCATTTTAACTCTAAATAAGGAAGATAGTTTCTTGTTCATTTTTTAACTAAACTTCTGTTTCCTGAGTTGAAACTTTTCCTCTTCCTCTCTTCCTCTGACCTTCTATTGAACTTTTAATTCCAAAAGACTTGAAATGCAGCTTCCTGACTTCCCCATTCTATGCTTTAACTCAAAACAGCTAACCTTTTGGCTGAAACTGACATACACACACCCAGCCTCATGATTTAACTCCATAATTAAATGCAAAACTGGAGGACATGTATGGATGTGTGTTAAAAACCATCCATTCCTGATTCCTTTTGGCCCCTCTGGTTTCCTATGAACAGTAAATTAGAATATCCATTTCCACCAATCAATTTATCAATTGACGACACAAAGCCATGCCAGTCCCTCTTCCTTTGCCCCTGTTTTGGATTCTTGTGCTCAATGCAGTGCTACGTTTATGGCTGAAGATGCAGAGAGGGCTATGAAAGCCTGGAAAAACCCTAGAATAATTAGTAGGATGCAGGGAAAAACTGGGAAAAAATCAAGCAAACTGTATCTCAAGGGACTTTTGGAAAATCAGTGTATCTCTGATTCCCCCCCCCCCATTTTTTCACTGAGTTTGCCCTCCTTCCCCTGAGCTTCACATCTTTGTCACTGGTCAGCTATATTAACTTCCCACTGCCCCATGAACCAAATTTTTCCAGTATAAAGCTGAAAGTCCTAAGTATATGTGAAAACAATATTTTAATCTTTCTTGATTTCAGGAAACATTATAGTGTCTTACACTGTGGGCTGTCCTAACTTTCAAAGTGTCCACTGTGTTTTTTAACTTTAATTCATTTCAGTAATTTATTGTTTATAGAAAGAGAAGTCCCTTTATCTTAAACTTGCTAACTTATTTACTGAATTCAGTTTTTAATCATGCAGGCTGGATGAATAATTTCAAAATGTTTTCTTCGTTATTGAGAAATTTATTATCTACATGAAGAGCCATGTTGTTGGTATGAAGTACCAAATATTAGAATGTAACTTTTTAGATGAAGTGTATTAATTTAACCTTCCCTGGCCCCTGTACAGTTTCAAAAGAAACAGAATTAAATTATTGCATAATTATTATTACTTGTGGAAGAAGAACCTGCAGCATACTGAGGTGGTCTGTGATTCATAAAGTTAAAGGAAAATGTTGAGACTTCCATTAAGAAATTACTACAAAACACTGTTTAACCAATTTCTAAGCCTGTATAACAATGTCCCAGAACTTAATTTGCATCACTTGATTCTTTTCTTGTTGCAAACTGGGTCAGTAGGGCCTGAGAAAGTATTTTTTTCAGATCTTAACCAATGAATTCTTTTTTTATATAAATTGGTGCTCTTAACATGATAGTAGTTCTGAATTCATCATAAAAAAACCTTTTATACACAGTGCCTCTTAGAACAGATCTCTAGAAGAAGGCTTACAATGAGTGGCAGAGAAGTCTTTGTTATCTGATGTAATTCTTTGCAAAGGAGGATTGGGAACGGAGTGGCTGGGTTTCTTTTTTTTTAATGTCTAGTTCAGGCTGAGAAGAAGAAAGGGTCAAGTTTGCAATCAAACAGTTATTGCAAAGATGTGTGACTGTCACTGGCTGGGCTAATGTGGTATGCAGCTGTTTGTTATGTGACTAAAAGAATGTTTGAATCAGTGAACATGTGAAAATGACTCCAGTGAACCAGAAAATGTGTTTGTTCTTTGGCTCTCCAAACTGCTGAGAACTAAGCTGAAGATCAACTGCTAAAACTCAGGCCTTTTGACAAATGGAGAGGTCATATTTTCGAACAGAAAATGGACAAAACTGGTCACACAGATCACTGATCTTTGTTTTTATCAGTTTTTGCTGTAGTTCCCTGCTAACAATGCAAAGGGAAACTGATAGATAGTGTGGGCAACAGGTGACCCTTGCGCTGTCTTGCTGATCCTAACCTCATTGCTTAGGAGTAAGTCCCACTAATTTAGGCTTGTGCTCATTTCTCTTCCACTGAAACTAATGACATTTTAAAAGTGCTTAACTTTAACCGAATTGTGCCCATCATCTCCTCTCCAGGTGATGAGCTATTAATTCCTCACATTAACAACATCCACGTTTTACAGAAACAGCCTTCTTCCTTAAATAAACTCTAATAACCAGGACAATTACTGCTTGTACCAACCATCTCAGATAAATTCATATTACCAACCTGATTACTCCTTGTACCATCCACCTCAAATATAAATCAAAATAAGTTAGCTTTATGAACTTTGATAGAAGAGAGACGTCATACAACAGACTCATTCCAAAATAAGGTAGCTGGTCATTTGGGACTCTTTGTATGAAACCAAACTGAAGCAGATTTTGCTTAGGAATTAGCACGTCGAATAATTAAAACTTAATGTAGTAAGAAATGATACTGTTTGTTATAGCTAGTGAGATAGTACCTTCTGCATTTGCCTATAATTTTGGTGTGGAGATAATTGAAGTCTTGATAGTATAAAAGGGGTAATTGAATGCACTGACCCTGTAGTTCATTACATAAAGTAGGCCAAGTCGCATGATCAATCGAAAAAGGGAGGATTTTTTTTAAGGGAAAGGAAAGGAAATAAAATATTGTTAACTATAGTAATTTATTCTCATCCTTAGTGCTTCATGTTGACTTTGGCACAAATTGTTTGATCAGCTGGTTTGGAATCTTATCAGTATTTCTGATTTTTCTATGGCAGCGATCTCCTCCTTAAACAATGCATTTCAGCCTATATTTATGCCCATTGACAGAGCATATAAAAGCTTTTGTGCTGGACAGAACTGCAAAGATGCAGGACAGAGAATGTTATGATGCCTTTCTTTCTTTCTTTCTTTCTTTCTTTCTTTCTTTCTTTCTTTCTTTCTTTGCACAGTGATAATCATCAAATGCTCTACGTGAATAAAAACAGGCAAAAAATTTAAGTCTGAGGATTAAGATCTTCATTTTTTTTGCTTGCGCATTCCGATTGTTCTTAAAATATTTGGCAATGTCAATTAGTAACTGAGCAGAGTTAGCTGATGAACACAATTTTCCACTAGACTGAGCACCCTATTGTAGTCGAGCTAACAGCAGCTTTCTGAGGTCATTATCATTCCCTGGTAGCTTTGCCCAGCTGCTTCATGCTGCAAAAGCCAAACTTTATACTAGAGCTCTGGGATAGCACGCAGCAACAGGGGGCTGGAAAGGGAGGAGTGTGAAGTTGGCTAAGAAGCTAAAAAAGAAAAAAGAAAGAAAAAAGGGGGGAAAAGCTATTACCATTAGAGGAAAGAGAAATGCGGTGCTTCTAGGTATTTTGAGGCAAACATGCCTTTGAGTCAGGTCCTCTTTTCACTTTCGGCTCTTTTCCTTTGTGATCCTTTTAATCTTTGAAATGAAAAGTTCGAGGTTGCATGGTTACTTTCATTTTCTTGATAACCTTTGATTGCCACATAGATAAAAATAGAAGTCTTCTAAAATAAACAACTTTCTTTGGATTTGATTGTGCCATCCCTCTACATGTCATTCTTTTTCTTTTTGTCTTTTCCAAACTTGACCAGCTTAGTGGAGATTATATTAGCTTTAAGAACTGCTATCTGAATTTCCTTGCTTTCTGCTTCCCAACCATGTTCTTTTTTCCCTTCTGCACAGTGTCTTTTGTATTTTTGCTTGTGGGTGGGGACTATAGTATTAACTTCGATTAATTCTGGGCAGCGATATATTGGCAAGATAAATGACCTAACCCCCCAAACTTGGACAGTTTGGAACCTTTGGTAATCTAAGATGGAAAGGAACTCTGCAGAATGAACCAGTTCTAATATAAAGATAAATGCTCAGACATGAACAAGAAGGGTGAGCCCCATTCTATTCCTTTTTAAAAGCCATTGTATTATTTACAAAATAGGAATAACTTTTCTATAGAAAGTAAGATTCCTATTAAAAGAATAACTAACAATAAATCACTCCAGTACCTTCATTCGCAGTTTTAAATTCCATTGCATCCAAACTTAGGAGCAAGGTTTAAGAAAAATTAAATTAAGAAATTTTTAATTGGTATACAGGGACATGGGAAAGTCATACTGGGTCAGACCCTTGGTCCACCTGCCCCCCCCCCCATGTTGACCCTGACTGGGTCCAGCTCTCCTGAATTTTAGAGAGGCGTTTTCCTAGCCCTTCCTGGAGAGACTGCGCTTTGATCTCAGGACCTTCTGTTATACCCGCACCCCTAATCCGTTCATGGCAACATCAGGTGCTTGAGGCCTCTTAGCATTGTTATGGTTGGTATCATCAGCCTTAGCAGAAGTACTTCTGACTGGGAACCAGCTAGCTAGGCATGCCTCTCTCAAGTGGACCATTTATTTTTTATTTAAAACATTTTTATGCCACTCCCATTGCAACAAAGCCTCGGGGCGGCTCACAACAAAAACAAAATATACAAATAGAACAATTATACAACAAAAATATTAAAACTGGTGCATCTCAGCTTAAAAGATTTAAAATCCTATAAATACCAATAAATTAACAATTAAAATAAGTTTTAAATGAAAAGGTCTTAGCCTGGCACCTATTTGATTCTCTCCCCTCCCTCCTGCTGTCAACTTTCCATTGTTCCTTTTCCACTGAACACCATTTCCTTTTTGTTCTCGGTGGTTTCATTTTTGCGTTTGTGAACCCCTCAGGATGCCCTCAGCACGCTGCTCCTTCCCTCTCGTTTCTCAGTGGGCCCATTTTGACTTGGTTGCCATTGGCACGCGGAGCTAGAGAGCCAAGCAGGTTGAGCCACAGAAGGAGAAGAGAGTTACTCTCTTAGTCATGGGTCAAAACAGAAATAGGCCCCTTTTAGTAAACCTAATGCCACCATAATTGCCCTAATCAATGTCTTATTGGCACGTATTCTATTTCAGTGGAAAACCTCACAAATTCAAAAAGTCGGGAAGTGTGGCAACCAATTATAGGTTTGTTCAGCAAGATTCTTAGTAACTCTTTTAGCATTAGATCATAGCCAGGGCATGGTTGTTCCAACAGCATCTCAGACGAAGATCAATTAACACGGTCCTTTCAATGCAGCTCTGCCTATGTGACTGGGCACATGGTGGCCATGTCAGCAACTGCAAACGAGCATTCACCCCCCTTGGCATTTGTCACAGTGTCATTGTCGTATCGGCAGGTGGTGAAATAGTGCACTGATCTGGACGAACAAGGTGCTTGTAACTATTCCGTGATCCATCAACTAGCAGGATGTATAGGCTGCTTTTCACTTCAAGTTCCCAAAGCTGTGTACGAATAATTAAAATACCAACATCAACACCATGGCTTAAAATGTCCCTATAAATACCAAACCAATCAAATAGAGCTGCAAATCACAAGAAACAAGAGAAAAGAATTCGGTCCCCAAAGTGTAGTAGAAAATAATTGTTCTTGTATGTTTCCCAATACCATTAGAGAGCGAGATAAAGAAACAGCACGTGGAGAGGCATGGCAGACTGATGGAGCCACAGCCGAAAAGGCCCTGCTTCTTGTGGAAGACAAGTTTTGTGAGTTCTAGATGAACTGGAATATGAAGCAGCATCCCACTGCTGATTTTAAGCACTGAAGTTCACCCATGAGGTGGTGGTCACCTGATGGGAGACTCAGACCTGCTTATAGGCATGAAAGTGATGATGGCTAGATACAGGTAGCGAGACCAGAGGGATCCTTGTTTTCTATGGGAGACCAGTACTCACGTGGACCAAAGGGATATGTAAACTGTGTTTCAGCCGCCATGGTACATTCTCTTCTTCTCTGTTGCAAGGTTTTCCTCCTGGCTCCGTCCTTTGACTTTTGGTGTGCTGACCTGGTAGGAAGGCTGGTGTCCTCGTTTGCCATGGGCAGCCTTCTACTTGCAGACATCTTCTGTGTGATAATATGCCTGGTCAAAGTCTAGCTTGATGTCAAGAACCAAAAGGAGGGAAGAGCACCCATGGTTGCCTTCCAAGAGTTTGCGCCTGGATGGCAGAGCAAGTGAGTGCGCCGGCTTCCTCCCCGGTCTTCCGACTATGGTCATGCGTATTGCATTTCTATTAAATAATAGGCATTCTTTCCAACCTTGTTGCTATACATTTACATTAACATGCACAAATGTTATGCAAATTGGCATTCTCTTTGTGTTGTTTTTTGGGTGGTGTATTGCCCATGGTTTTGGGGATACATGAGTAGATACCCTGTTGTGTTGGCCTACACCACAATTTCTTCTCTGTTGAGCCCTTGCTAATACCCAGTTCGTTCCCATTCACACATCCTTTAAGATAATGATATTTGTCTTACAAGGCTGAGCAAAGAGCACTGGGGCACAGTCCAAGCCAAAAACTGCCTATCTTGCAAAGAAGACCCTTTTCCTGGTGCACCACTGCCTTTGGAGATATATAGTTACTTCATAATTATCTGGGGCAGAGCAGTATGCAAAGGATCCAGACAGGTATTAGCTTGCTTCACAGCTGCATATATCTTTGTCTATATATCTTTGACATATGGGACAGGTGTATTAAAAAACCCCAAATCAGACCCTTAGAGCTTCCTTCATTAAATGTAGCGGCAACATCCAGACCATATTAGAATATTACGCTCACTTTGCAGGAGAAAAAGAATCAGCATCCTTTCTCTATCTCACTTTCTTTTTTCCCCTCCCAGAAAGAGACAGTTTATGCCAGGAAATAATTAAGAGTGTTAAATTTTAAAAGCAGCAAGCAGTGATCTCTGGGTTGCTTCAATTGGCAAAATATTCACTTGAGGAGAGATGGTGAATAATTTTTGGAATACAAAATATGTACTAATTATATGATGGTTCTTTAAATTATTATTGTCTCTTTATTGTTACTATTATTGTTGCTGGTCTCATTTGGTGTCAGGTTGAGTGAGATACTGCACTTCTTTTAAAGCACAGCAGTTATGACTGAACATCACATGCGGCTTTTCAGTTCCTGCTGTAGAACAATGCACATGCTGTTGTAGTTTTGCAAGAGATTTGCAGCGGCTGTGTATATCTATCTAGACATTTGGGAAAGTACTTACAGCAAAAGCTGTTGTGGGGTGCAGGCCTATATGAATAGCCTGGCACATGTTCAGCCTTTTAGACTTACGTAATGCAAGTGAATTACACAAGAAGCTAACAAATTCCCGTACTTGGTCAGACCAATGGTCCATTTATACCAGTTCTCTGTTTCCAACAGTGTCCTGCCTGGGAATTTCACAAGCAAGGTACGACGGCAAATGCCATCTCCAGTTGTTCACCTTCTGAACGTTGTTAGAAAATTCAAACAAGCCTGTCTGAGTCTTAGGATCCTCTGTACATGCCCTTCTTTCGAGACCACTGCCTTAGAAGTCTGTGTGGTGGCAACCTGAGAGAGGGCCTTTTTGGTGTCTACTCCCAGGCCGTGGAAGGGTCTCCCAAGGGAAGCCAGGTTCACTCTCTCTCTCTCTCCATTGTCCTTCTGCCAGTCAGCAAAGGTTGCTTTATTTAAGAAGCCCTTTAGCCTACAAGTGGGTCATGTTTTTAATCTCCGCCTCTCCCTCTGTATTTCTATCTCTGTGTACACACAGAGACACAACACACACAGTCCCTCAGAGGAGCATTCCCTTTCAGAACAAAATGTGGAAAAGTCAGAGGGGAGGCAAAAATTTCCGCAAGGAATGTGTGTATGTGTGATGGTTTTATTGTATTTCAATGTATTTATTCTTTTATTGTTTCAATCAATTTAATTGTTTCTCTAAGTCTCCATGAGTGCCACTTTTGGGTAGAATGACAGAGTAGAAATAAAATCTATCCATCTATCAATAAGAAATAATTCCTGGACTGTGGAAGTTGCACAATGCACAGGATCTCAGTGCGTCTGAGTGACAGCACCCTAACCATTCCCTAGGTCAGTCAAGTTGCAGAATAACTGAGTTTATGTCCACAATTCATGCAAGCACATCCTGTTCACAACCCTGGACATCATCAGGGGCACTTTCCCCCCAAGAAATGTTTACAGGTGCCCAGATTTGCAAAGGTGTTTGAAACCTCCTTTTTTTCCCTTTTCAAAGCACAACTTGCAATGAGCATTTAAAACACATTCACTTGCTTTAGTCATGTGTGCTCTTTTTAACAATATGCACAGAAACAGACATTGTTGTGTCTGAAACATAAACTTGGCCAGTTAGAAGGCACTGAAAAGTATGAAAATGGGAGTAAATAATCATTAAAGTGGTTTTCTGAGAATTTGGGCAAGTTTAAAAATCAGTGTTCCTCCCATCACTACAGGTCAATGACTTTTGAACCGAGTCCCAGGAATGTTCCTAATAAGACATAAATAAGACATTTATTTATGTGTTTACAGTATTTGTATACTGCTTCAGAGCTAAGCAGATTCTGGAGCAGTGGACAGTAAAGAGGGAAAACCGAGAGAATGGAAACAAGACATTAGAAACAAGATAACATCAAAACCACAGCAGGCCAGCCAGGAAAGGTTTCACAGAGTCTTCAGCAGGTGCTGAAAACAACATTATTGCTGCCTGCCTGAGCTCTTTCAATTCCATAGAAATGGGGCAACTATGGTAAAGGCTCTTCTGATGGACTCCATCGCCGTAAGTCCATGTGCAAATACCAGGAGAATGTCTTGCCATGATCTCAGTGATCAGACATATTGGTAAGGAAGAAGGTGCTCTTTCAGGTATCCTGGCCCCATGTTCAGGCTCTCTACACCAGTGTAAAGGAATTTTCAGCAGGAGAAGCAGGAATTGTAACAAGCACTTTTGTATGATCACTTCCTCCCCGCTATTCTTCAACACAACCTCAGGATAAATTGGATGTATTTAGGGTGCACAGCTTAATTTGGATCAAATGGTGACTCTCAGAGAACTGACAAGCTCCTTAGACATGTCCCAGAATGCTCCAAAAATTTCAGAAGTTCTATGACAAGTATCCCTAATACCATCTAAATTCCTCAACAAGGCCATTAGAGGTACCATATTCTTGGTTGATGGAAAGTTTGAAAGCACTGCTCCCTTTCTTCAAGGGAAGAGAAGCTAAACCTGAGAGAATTAAAAAAAAATGTTACACAACTGTAGTTCTATAATGCCCCCTTCTCTTTTTTCTTCTTTCTCTTTCTTTAAAGCAATCATCTCCCAAAACGGCTGATGCCTGTGAGGTTCAGGGGTTACCAACTCTACCCAGAGAGCTGCCTTTTCTGTATTCATTTTGGATTGCTCTGGAAACAGTGTTTTGAACATCAGTACAATTACTGAAAGACAGCCTGGCAGTGCTACTAATAGACAGGAAATACAAGTATAAGAAGATTCCTATTTAAATTTTCATTACTAGTTATTTAAGGACATTACCAAAAATATTTCACTGTCACCATGTGATATTTCTATATATAGCAACTGTGAATCAGATACCTACTGTAGAATGCATTATAAAAATAACACTATAATACGTCCATGCCTAGATCTGCATTTAGACTTTTTTAAATCACCCAAGGTACAGTCTGGTTTTTTTCTTTTTCTTTCCTTTTTTTTAGCAGAACAGCATGATTGTGTTAAGGCCCCTAAACAGAATACTGTGGAATTTATTTAAAAACTTATTCCTCACTTTTTTTTTCCACAACTGAACTCAAAGCAGCTTAAGATCATGTAGCATGTAAAAGCATATCAAGTATAAAATTACAAAAACAACAGCAGCAACAATTCAAATATCACAAAGAATTAATCTGGAGGGGGGCAGGAAAAATAACAGTGCTGCTAATCAACTGAACACCATGTAGAATAGAAACAATTTGACTAGAAACCTTAAAAGGGTGGGGAGGGGCTGACAAAGTCCCTCAGGAAGTCATTTCGCAAGGTAGGGGCCAATAATAAAAAGGCCCTGTTTGGAGGGGTTGCTCAGTTGGAGCAAGTATTGAACGGAGCATGTGGGGAGCCACACGTTAAGAAATCTGGATCCTGTAACTTCTGTTGAACCTCAGACTGAACCTAGAAATCAGCTGAAAGCTGGTGCAGATCAAACCAAATTAGCAGACGGTATTATGCCCTGAATACACATCCCCACCACCAACGTGGAAGCTGCATTTTGCAGCAGGTGAGGTGTTCAGACTGTTTCGAAGGTTGGCCCCACTAAGGGTTTGCTACAGTAGTCTCCCTGTGAGGTCACCAGGGCATGTGTGATGCTTGAACATTTTTGTCTTCTTGTCATATTTAACAATAAATACTTTTACTACTATCACTGATTTCATTTCTATACCACCCTACAGTCGAAGCTCTCTGGGCAGTTTTATGGACAGTAATCCATAAAAACGGACAATAAAGGTGTGATAAAAACATCATTAAAGCAGAAAAAAAAAACCTTGGAAAGTTTAAAAGAGTTGAAACAGACGACATACAATCCTATGGTAGTTCAGAAGTATCTCTTGTGTATACTTTCTGGAGTCATGCCTTTTTTCTGTCTGAGCTTGCGTAGGATTTATTTATTTCTTAATTTATATCCTGCCTTTTTCCTACAAAGGGCTCAAGGCAGCTTACATCATTCTCCTCCTCCATCTTATCCCCACAACAACAACCCTGTGAGGTAGGTTGGGCTGAGAGCCTGTGACTGGCCCAAAGTCACCCAGTTGGCTCTATGGCTGAGCGGGGACTAGAACCCAGATCCTCTGAGTCCCAGTCCCGTGCTCTTAACCATTACACCACACTGGCTCTCCTTTTAAATTAAAAAGGATGCTGCTTTTTAATTTAAACAGGACGCACAGCCTTCTTGAGTCAAATGTCCCACCCCTCACCAGCTCTTCTGTTGTTTCTAGAAGATTTAGAACAATCTTCCACTTGTTCTGTCCTAGCTAGCCCTCCTCAAGCTGACCAGCAGCCATTCAGTGTTTTCACATCATCCCCAAGATCAAGTGCAAATGACAGCCCAGCCCAGGCTGGGTGTCCTCTGCGTAGTGATAACTCTGTGGTCCAAATCTCCAGGAGATTTTCTCCAGGGGTTTCATGTAAACAGCATGCTTAACAGATAATCTGGATATGTCTTTTCAAAATATAATAATAGATACTTAACGCTTGTAGGATGCCTTCCAGGTGTTGAAAAACAGCTGGACACCCATTATCTCTGGAATCCTTACAAGAGCCCTGTAGGGTAGAACATTGTGTTAGCCTGTATATGTCTGGGGGAAACCAAGGCTTTGAGGAAGGTGAACTGTTGTACAGTGGTAGGCAACCATGGGTCAGCAAAGGGATTTGAACTTGCAGTCTTAGCCACAACTTCAGCATATTTCATTTATATTGGATGAGAATTATGCTTATTGGTAATATTTAACAACTGGTAATAAATACTTCTAAACTAGTTTATGGAGACTTAATAAGGGTTACCTTTCTGAGTGCCCTTCTCTAGCAAGCTTTATATGATGCAAATCAAAACACACGGAAACGAAATGTTGGTACTTTGGTATATATTCAGAAACTGCCCCCATTGAAACTTTACTTTCGCACCCTTTGGTTTGGGGTTGGTTGGTTGGTCTTGGAAATTCTAGTTATGCACCTTGTTCCAGCAATTCCAGTGAGTGACCTTTGGTTCCCATGAGCAGCTGGTGTTTCCTTTCTCCTTTTGGACCCACATCAGATATTGTTTAATTAGCACAGTGGGCTCTGAATATATGCTAACGGAGCCACAAACCTTGCAAAAAGAACATGTGAGGGCAACATGCTCCTGTGTACCAAATATTGAGAATAAACACCAGCTGAGAGAAGCCTCCATTCTCTGAGCCCTGCTTTGAACACTGCTGAAATCTATAGGCCAGTTTAAAGGAAGAGGTGGAGGGCAAGGGGGAAGAAAAGGAATGCTCCGGACCTCCACTCATCTGGGCCACTGCGCTGCCAGGAGAGAGCTGGGTGATGTATCCTCACCCATTGTGTTCTACAACGGCTTTGGGCAAGCAGGTATAAAAGCCCCGTCCTCCTTGCATTTTTAATTTTTTAAAATTTATTTCACCAAGCTCACTTCTGTCGATCTGGTCTTGGCCCATTGAGTCGATGCAAAAGCGTTCAATTTGTGTGTCCATTTCTCTTGATTAAGGATATTGTGGTAAAAGAAGCCATGATTGACCAGACTAAGAGCAGAAAGGAACACAGCGGTGTGTAATTATTCACACTTAAGGGAGGGCATCATTTGCAGTGTCCCTGCCAGCTGTATTAAGCAGCAAGTGGCCAAGCATGCCGCAAACTTCCACCGTGCAATTAGAGGGTGGGTGAGCAGGTCCTCTTCTATTGGCAATGCCTTATTGTGGTTCCCACATAATTTTCACCCTTGACATGGCCCGTCCCTTGTTCAAACGAGGACTGGTATTAGGTACCTACATCTTCTACTGGAGTGCTTCCAACTGATTAAGCATTTTATACTGTGTCTTGCAGCCTTAATGTTTTATTTCTAGCCATTCTCATTCTTTCTCGTGTGTGTGTGTTTATTAAAAGCATTGGTTTAAAGTAAGCTTGCCAACACTATGGAACCATTCAAATATAGTAACTCTCCCTCCCCCCGCCCCCTTTTGTGTGTGCACACACACCCCTTCTCTCTCTTTCTCACATACACACACATTTTAACATCAAACTTGTTCATCAGCTGGGTTTTCGCAGATCAAGTCAGAATCTGAAAAGATTCTTTGGCCAAAGAAAATAACAGACTTTAAGTAGCAGAGGGGCTTACTTAAATTGTAGAGTAAATTTTGGCATTTGCAGAAGGCAGAGTTTCAAAAACTTATGTTTTCATCGTTGCTGACTCTGTTCAGTGAAAGGTCCATGTAGGAAAGAATCCAAAAAAAAAAAAAAAAAAGCAATAAATATGGTGAAGTTTTCATTTTTCTTTTCCTTTTCTTTTTAATGAAGCAGGCATAGAACAAATTGATTTATAGCATTTTGGTTTCTTCGAAGCTTTAGAAAGTGCAACATATACTGTGAAACAGAAGGTCTTGATAGGATTCCCATCAGATAGTTGTAATAAATTTATGGAAATTCCATATGGTTCCTAGACTAACATCAATGAAATCATTTTATAGTCATACCACTCTGCACAATTTTGTGGCCTTGTGTTAGTGACTAGTTGCAGTGATTACCTTTTCCAAAGGAAATGCATATTATCTATCACGCTCCTTCATCCATTATGACTTTTCCCCTTCAGTCCATCACCACCTACCATCACCACTAAGAGTATAATCTATGTTGGGACTGGAAAAAGAGTCCTGAACTACGGCTAGCTGGCTAACTGCTAAATATACACAGGAATGTCCTAATTAATTAATATCACCTCATCTATATAGATGGCACTTTTCAATGAGCAGGTTTTATAGATGTGGTGCAGGTCACTGTGGCCAGTCTATTCCTATCCCTTGGCATTCCATCCAGAACCGGTGAAGCACATTCCTCATCACAAGTGAGTCCACCTAAACCACCAGCGCAAAGAACAGAGGAACGCTCCCGAGTGGGACGCCTAATCCCTAGGGGTGAGGTGACTTCATTCTTTCTCTTCCTTTCAGTAGACTCCGAATGAAACTTTAGAAGCAGCATTTTTTCATTAAAATTTATCTAGTTATAGTACAGTAGTAATTACTTTGAGGTGTGAAGGAGTATCAGCTCATGGAAAGAGCTGAATCCAAACTAGAAGTTCCTCTCCTTCCCTCCCTTTCAGCAAAGCTTCTGGCTCAGTCCTCAGGGTGGATTTTGCTGCTTGTGGGCTGATGGCAGGAAGGCTGAACCCTTTATAATCTCTTGATTAGGTCAAATAATTTTGTGTCTATTGCCTCCCCTGAAGCTCTCAACATCTCCTTCCCTTTCCAAGGCAAGCTGGTTCTCAATCTCTGCCTGAGGAACTTCATTAGATAACCCTGAAGCTTTCAAATTCCCCTTGCTCTTCCACCACCTGCTCAGAATCAGACAGATGGTAGTGCACAAAGGACAGAGCCCCCTTTGCAAGCTTCTTCTAGAACCAGTAACATGTCAGATTCCAAGACACAAGAATCACCTAGCCATAAAGTTTCTCTTCTTAGGATTCAGTCTTAGGCTGGGTTCAGACAACATGGCAGGTCAGGGTGGATTTATTTTTACCATTGTTGGTCTGTCGTGTTGTCTGAACCCTAGTCAGGGTATTTCATCATGGTAAGTCTAGCCATGATAGAAACCATGATAAGAAACCATGGTTTGTTCTATGGTTTCTCTGTACTACCATGGGTTGTTATGTAGTCTGAACCCAGGACTACAGTTTCCACAGTTCTGGTATGCAACCACCACAGAGTCCTCTGGAACAAGTGGCAATTGCAGGAGCCACTCCACCCATTCAGCCTCTGTGAAAGCCAGTGAGGAAGAGGAAGTTGAGATAGACAGGGAACAATGCACCTTGTGATTTCAGGCATGGTGGCTGTTGAATACATGCCAGCAGTGGCGAACTGAGCAGGGAGGATGGAAACCACAATAAAATAGAAGCCACTTGATCATCTGTCAGGTCAATCATGGTGAAAATTAATCACAGAATTATAGAATACTAGAGTTGGAAGCAACCAGAGGGCCGTCGGGTCCTGCTCAGGGAAGGACTCCAAGTTAAACCATCCCCCTCAGATGGCTGTGCCGTTGCATCTTGAATCTCTAGTGTGGGAGAACCCACAACCTCCTGACAAGAGGTTCCCTTGTCAAACTGCTCTAACAGTCAGGACATTCTTCCTGATGTTCAACTGGAACCTGGTTTCTTGTAACTTGAGCCCATTATTCCATGTCCTGCACTCTGAGATGAGCCATGGTAAATGTGAAGAGTTTTGTGAAGGCAGCCTTAGTTTATTGGGCCTCATTCAGCCACTGCAAGGGAACTTTTGGCTGCACGGCCTGTTGTCTTCCATTGACATATTGCCACTTCCTACACATGCTCAAGATAGCATAGCAGCCCTTGGGAATCTACTTTTATTTGGCTTAATCTTGACGGAGAAAGCTTAAATTCTGATCTTTCCGAGGCTCACTCTTACAAAGTCTGACTATAGAATGCTGCAGATTCAGCAAATGTGGGGGGAAAAAAACCTTGCTCTGATTTTCAGGTTCTTCTGGATGATTACAGAAATGCACCAGCAAACAGAATATGAAAGGAACAAAGTTAGGAGCTCAGTGACAAAACCTCTTTTCATGCTTATTTAGTGTCATTTCCTTTGTACAATAATATCGTTTTCCCAGAAGGCCTTTGAAAAATTTGGTCACAAAATAGCACAAGAATGCATTTATTGTGGGTAAAAGTTGGAAGCATTGTTCTGATGACACCTGTAAAACATAATTATAGCTCCCATCGCTGTTTTCTCTCATATTTAGAGAGGAACATTCTTTGCCTCTAATCTCAGGTGCATACCTGTGGAAGGTTTAGATTCCTTTAAACAGCATCAAAGTAATGACAGCAACATGCAGCTGCTAACTGTCTTTTCCTTGTAGTTACTCGCCCAGCTGTTTAGAAAAGGGGTGGGGGGGGGAGGAAAGAATCTCTCTAATCATACCATATGGTCCAAAGTTTATTTGCCATAATAAGTTAAAAAATTGCAGGATTGGTCAGCCCTGCAGATGTTGATGTGGTGCTTGGGGGGGGGGGGGGGGCGGGTGACACAGGAAAAGAAGGGAGAGCACCTGTACAAAGAGAGAGAAAATAAATCCTTTCATAAAAGTAATTATGAGTTCAGGTGCACCTAGACTCAAGTCTTTATCTGACTTCCTCTCTGATGTTGTGCTAATGACTTTCCATTCACATTCTGGAAAAGTTTACTTGGAAGGGAGGCCTGATGCTCATAGGATGGGAAAGCCAAGGTTGCTGCACCTCCCGGCATTCCGAACACACGTGCATGTGGAAATGCAGCGTGCAGAATGCAGGCAGGCCGTGGGAGAAGGTGTGAGATGGTGCCACTGCTGTCAGGCCCTGGGTTCAAGCCTGCAGGTGGCCTGGCTGCAGTCAGGCTTGGGCATTCAGCTCCATATCATGAGCAGGGCTTCCTCTGCCTCCTTTCCTCTGCAGCAGGCTCAGGTGAAACTTCAGAAGCTCGGTCTGTTGTTGAAGTGTAACACATTATGAAACAGTACAGATCACTGCAGCATTGCCTTTGAGATGTGGACTCTCATGAGGAGCTGGATGCAAATGGAAACATCCCCTCCCACCCTCCCTTTCAGAAAGGTCCCCACTCCACTTTCCAGGTGGCTTTGCTACCTGGGGAATAAATGGTAGGAACGCCAGACAGGTATTAACTGGTCTGCTTGTTTTGCTTGCTGACCCAGTCAAAGAACTCCATCCCAGTTTGCTCCTCCCCCAGTTTTGAAAGGTCTCCATCCTTTCCCAAGGCTGGCTGGTTCCAGTGCTCTGCCTAAGCATCTTTGCTAGGCAACCTTGAAACTGCCAAGTGCTCGGGTCCTCTGCCCCCTCCTCATAATTGGACAATTTCGTAACCGATGTCCTCCCTGCTCTAGACTCCAACTTCCAGGAACAGGGGCCATTCAACTATGTAAGCCAATTGCTGGAGAAGGAGTTCTACTCATGGGTTTCCTGTGGGCAGCTGCTTGGCCACTGAACAGAATGGGGCACTACATAGATCATTAATCTTCTCATGCTCTCAGCTTGGGGCCCTTGGACACCACTGTGTCCTCTGTGAAGGAGTTCAAGAAGATGTACATGATTATAAGCCCCCAACTTCATTTGAGCCTCGTATCAACCACGCGAATTGGCTCAAACTAAGACACCGGCTTAGGGTTACTCATGGAATGTCACAGCTGAGGGCCATTTCAGCTCATTCCTCATCAGCATCCTAAGACTGTCTGTATAGGAGTGAGAACACTGGACTAGAAATAAAAGACCTTTGTTCAAATCCCACTCAATCATGAACACAACCCGTAACTCTTGCTTGCAAGCTCAAGGGCTAATGTTATATTGATGGCAAAAATCCAGATTCCAACTGGATGATTCAAGTGTTTCCCCCTTCAATTAATGATTACTCTGTTTTGTAGTTGATATCCTTTTTATTTTTAATGGCATGGTCATATACTGAAGCACAGGAGGGCAAATGAGTCATTACTTAAGGACAAGGTTAGTTGGATGATTTCGAGAAGCTATTCAGTTACAATAGTACAGCAAGTGTACAAAGCTGATCTGTAGTTCAGATGTTTGGTCCCATCGCTATTGTAAGCAGATCCAATGGCTAAAGGGATCCACCAGCAAAGCTGAGCCAGGCAATTGATAAAAGAGGAGGGGGTAGTGACAAAAACTGCGTATGTAGGAGAAGAGCTTATTGGGTTGGTCAGACAAGCCACTTGTTCCCTTTCAAATATTTCTAGTTGGCTCACTTAATCTAGGCTCAGCTTCCTGGGGTGGGGGCCACTATCCTCTAAATGTAGATATGTGTTAGCTAAATTAATAAACTGTACTAACTACGTGTGGGACCCAGAATAATGGGTCCAAGTTACAGGAAGCCAGATTCCAGCTGAACTTCAGGAAAAACTTCTGGACTGACAATGGAACCACTTATTTAGGGAGATCGTTATCTCTCCCACACTGGATGCATTCAAGATGTAGCTAGACAGCCATCTAAGGGGGATGATTTATCCTGCACTGAGCAGGGGATTGGGCCTGTCTACTGTTCTGTGGTTCTGTGATTCTATAGACAAGTAGCAAGAGACCCAAGCTGCACTCAACTGGAGCATTGTCATGAGTGCATTGGTTTCTGCTCCTAGACTATTCCACTCAGGTCTGTGTGAAGGAACCATGTGTCTCATGTCAGCATTACTTGGCCCAGGAGGCAGGAGGAACAAAACTAGAACAAGAAAGAGCCACATAATTCTGTTCCTTCCTCATTTAGGAAACTAGCAGAGTGCCATGGGTCCACAGCCTGGCAGCAAAGAGAAGTTTACATTCCCCATTGCAAGCCTACAAGTTTCGGCAGATACCTTCTGGTGGATTTCTTAAAAACCATTTGTCTATTAAGAAACATTTAATACCCCATTCTTTAGTCCAAGGACTATGTCCATCGTGGTCTTGCAGATGTCTTAGAGACACTTCAGTCTTAAGAATGAAAGGTTTGGATACACACTACTCCATTCCCAAGATTGCTTCATGCAGCGATACAGTGTTAGGGAAAAAAGTCAATTTATCTGAATCAGCCTTTGGGAATCTCAGTTTAAGCCTCAAAAGTTCAAATGACAGGAACTATGAGAAATCATAAGGATTCAGAGTTAATAAAGCATTGAATCATATACTCAAGATGTACCAGTATTAATGAATGAAGTCGGAATGCATTTATTTAATCTACCTCCTATGTAACAACAAAAACATAGGCCACAGTAGTAACCTTCAAAAAATCTGGTTTCAATTTCTTTATGAGAAATGACTGGTGTTCTTCAAAACCTGGCTTGTTTTTTCCTTTCTTAAGGGGAAAAAAACCCATCTCAGCTGTTGCAATCAAATCCAAGCTGCTTTGCTTTATTGAAGGATTTCAATAGGTACATGTGTCAAGGGACTTCCGCATCTCCCCCCACCCTTAATTTTAGTACTGCTGATGAGGAAACATCATCCTTGTTGGGCTGTACTACTTGTAAATTGAGTCTGCAGCTGGACTTCTGCAGAGTTTATTTGTGGCCTGCAACACAATAGCTATAAACTACTACTCCTCTGTACAATAAGAAAACTAAAGGCCAAAGCGGTCATCCAAAATAGGCCTCATTAGATGCAGCATCCATATGGTAATGGCTTCCGCACGAGGCACTGGAGGCTGCCTTACTGGAGACAGTGCTTATTGGAACACAAGCTCATTGACAGCTCGGATCAATGTGTAGAATTTTGATGGCTTGGTGTGAGCCACTCAGATGCTTCTGTGTTTAAGGCACCGTGCTGGAGCTTGCAAAATTTTACACCCATGTACCAAGTCTCAGGGTTGGTCACTGTGTTGGTCAAATGACCCGTGTGACATTCCATTTCCAGGAGCGTAAGTTGGTGTGCCCCATTGCGACAAGTGCCTATTGTGTGAGTGCTGGTTATGAGGTGTAATGGCGGTGCACCACAGATTCCTTCAGAAATATTTGGGGCTGGAGAGGAACCGTACCTTGCCACTGGGTTTCCCACAGAATGGAAAATAGTCTGCATCACAGAAGTGGGGCGGAAGGTGGTAACCTCACCATAACCAGGTGCAAGGTAAGACATCGTGCCACCATTATTGTAGACTCAGTAGCTGCTTTCCAGTTCTCACATTCCCTTTGATTTTGAATTTCCCATAACCCTTGCGTGCAAAGCATGTCAAGATGCCACAATGAAAAATCATAAGACTTTCTTCATGTATATGCACCATTTTCTTGATGTCAGTGGGATCATGCCATGACATTTCCTTGGGGTTAATATGCCCCATTTTTTCCCAGTCTGTATACAATCACTACACTAAAGTCCTACTGGTGTCCCGCAACAGCAGGGTATTGGACTCAATGGTCTTCATGGCCCCTTCCAACTCTACTATTCTATGATTCTATTTATTTATGTATTTATTTATTTCGTTGCTATTCCTCCTATCATAGAACTCAAGGTTTATCGAATTATTAGCCTGACGAAGTTCATACCTGCTCATCATTAGCAAGTTTGCCACCTTGTGTCTTTTCAGACCATGAGCTGTATTGTTTCATTGAAAGCATAATCCTTGATAATAGGTCCACCAGCCAAAGAAAGGAACAAGGTGCTATCTTACCAAAGCTTGGTCTCATCTTATTTCCAGAATCTCAAGTCAGAGTTACATTTAGTACCTATATCATCCTGAAGCAGAGGTCTTGCTGGCTTCTTGAATAGAAGAATAATATAAAAATGTAGCTTTTCCCCACCTCATTTCTCTACTCTTCTTGCAAGATCATTCAGCCTTGCTAAAATCATTCAACCTTTCCCTCATGTACTAAAATATGTAGGACTTACAAACTAACTTGGTGGTGGATGGTCCATCTTTATATAAGAGACTCAAGGAAATACTGAAGACGTATAGATATCAGCAATAAATACACATTAAAAGCTAAGTATAAAAAGGTTTGATGGGATCCTGGAACAACCAGGCTCCAGATAATCTAGTGTGCACTATGTTTATTTTAGGGTAGAATCCTATGGTCTAATAGAATGTTCTAGAACGTTCCAGAATTGCTTAAGAGTCCTTATTCTAAGGCTGGGGGTGCTGCTATGACTTGAGAGAGGGACTCTGTTCTGATCTTTTCCCCTCCCCTTCATAGCTGCAGTGGAAGGAACTGTGGAACTGCGTTTTGGCGTGATAAGTACAATATTGGGGAAAGTGTAAAGGGAGTGTTCTGGTGGGTGGAGAGAAGAATGCTGGGATCCATCACATCTTGTGACCTCTGCAGGCTGGTCCTACCCACAGCACTGCAGTTTCTCTAGCATATAGCAATGTCGGGGAACACGGAGAGACCTGAATTGCCTCCATTCCTCCTGCCTGAAGTGCAAAGACTCCTGGGATGCTCTGATAGTGCAGTGCACCTTCAGACAACAGAGGATTCTGCCCTTGCAGACTTTGGCACTGGAGTGCAGTCCACACTGAGGGACAGACTTCCTTATGATACATGAAATCCCTCGTCCTGGATTAGTTTCACTTAGTGAAACTCTGGTCTCCCTTGGTTTTTTTACGCTTTATGAGTTTTAGGAGCTGAGCTGAGGTCCGAAATCTTGGATCAAAAGCAGGACGTTACAGGGGCTGGCCCCTCCCACTTCACCACCCTTTCCAGATAGGGCCTCTTTTCACTATTTCTGGAGCTGCCAAGTGTTTGCCCCACTCATGGGTGGCTGGTGCCCCCTTTCTCGTTCTTGTTGCTCTCATTTCAATTCACGCCTCCTCCCTTGGTCTCCTCCATCATGGAATACTAGCATGAGGGCAAGGGGAACATTTTTCTCTCATTCGGTTTGACTGTATCATTGTATTCTCCCATGGCTATTGTATTGACTCTGTGGCATCAACATGGAGCTGAATCAGGAAGTCAAGGAAACATGGCTTGTGTACAATCTATTATTCTATCTATGCCAGGGGTCTCAAACTCGCGGCCCGCGGGCCAATTGCCGGGACGGGCAGGGCACGGGGGAGGGGCCCTGCAGCCTTCAAAGCGCCGGCGGTGCCCGGGCCGGCCGCGGGATGAGCAGCCCACCACCACCGCGGTGGTGGAGTACTAGATGCGGCCCAGCCTCACCCAGACTCTACTTCCAGCGGCCCCCAGGTAAGTTGAGTTTGAGACCCCGATCTATGCCATATCACCAATGATATTTTGCAATCTGGAGCCAAAACAGAGAGAAGCTAGCCCCACCTGTCTCAGGCTCCTTGCGTGGAAACATGAAGCCATTGCTGTCCTCGTACCAGGATCAACTCAGGTGGCAAAGGAGTGGCGAGGGAGTGAGGAAAGGGGGCCTTTATAGGAGTCTTCCGCCCACCTCAATTTTCCCGTTAGACTGAAAAAGTTTGGTTCAGCCTTTAAAATGATATGCCATATTAGATTTTCCTTAGGTTTGCATTCAGCTAGAAATTTATGTCCGTTTCATGATAGTTTTAATTCATCCTAAATTCTTTCCTCTTCTGTCTTCTTTTTCTCCCCCCCTCCTGAGTTTTGGCAGCATTTGCAGTCTCTGTAAATACTCTTTCTTTTAACTGAGGTGTCCTGTCAATTTGATTGATAATTCTTTCCACATTTTTTCTAGACAGGGTTTTAGTCACTTGCCTACTGGCAAAAGCCACACCTAGCGCAGGATTAATCGATTATATGCTCTATGGTGTTGAGCAGGCTCTTAAGGAAGGGAATGTTTCCAAATTACTACACTTGGAAAAGAATTAAGCAATCCTACGATTGATTTCCATATTTGCTGCTGAGGGCTTGGCTCGAGAGTGGGGACTGTGAATCACATAGTTGTGTTTAGAAACTGAAAGTGTGTGAGCAATAGCTATAGACTTGTCAAATCAAAAGGTGCCAGTTCTTAATAATGCATCTTTCTCAGACAGGGATGGGGGAAGATCATGTTTGTCCTCTGCTACTGGGACATCCTGGCCATTTAGCTGAAGAGGAACACTGAACTCAGGAGCACTTTGAATTGTCCTCACTATGGCCTGGCATGAAACTGGGATGATACAGTTGATTCCAGACTCTTGCGCATACATTGCTGGGATCTCGCTCATTGGGATCTTGAAGGTGGGGAGCAACCCTGGTCTGCACCTGTATGACCCTGGGGAAGATACAGCTCAGTTCCTTCCAGGTGTAGGCTTCAGGGCTTCTACCCAACTGATGGGACACGCTCAGTTACGTCTCACTGCTTCGCTATAGTGCCTTTTCATAGAGGCAATAGAAGGGCAGGGAATGGGTCTTTGTGTCTGTAAATACAATATAATGGGGCCATTATGATCACCATTCTCTTCAGACTCTAGCCCGACACTAAGGTGCTGACGACGGTTGAGCATTGGAGGCTCCAGCATAAGGGATGTGAATCACCACCTTGACATAGCAAGCTATAGGTCCAGTAGAGACTATTTCGTACTCATGTATCCCTGTGGAATTGGCTTGGAGGTTCTCTTCCTCCAGGTTACGATGGTGACTTCAGGCATTGGAGGATCTGTTGCATCAGCCAGGCAGTCCAATGCAGAGCGTCCCATTTTATGAGGCATCAGACTGAACTCTGGCACCACAGAAAGCTGGTTCCTGAGGTGAACTGAGGCAAGCTTGGACTCCAAATGAAGACTTTGTCAGTGCAGAGAGGTATTTTAGCATCCCAGGGAAAAACAGTCTGCAGGAAGAGGCCTGCTAAGAAAGTAGGACCAGATGGAATAATACATCACGCCTGTTGGTGGGGGTCACCAACCAGCTAAAGGCCAGAAATCATGCATATTTGGACATGTGTTGTCGTTTTTTCCCCCTTGCAATAAATGTGCCCCCAGGATGTCAGGGTGTTAAATTGGAAACACTGGTTCAGTGTTCCTCTGCTGTGCAGAAACCACGACTTGGGAAGGTCCCAGTGCCCTTTCACAGCTATTAATTCAAGAACCTGGGGAGCGTGCCAGTGAGGTGTCGGCCACACACGCTCGAATCTCGTAGCTGCTCTGCAGATAACAGTGCAAAGTTTGCATGTGCTGATGTACCCGCAAGCATCTCGGAGACAGAACGATGGGGCTTTTTTGTTTCAAATCACTCAGAATTGTCACCCCTGCATCCATAGGCAACCATATATTCATAACTGTGCATTTTTATATATGCTCAACCATATACCTGGGGCTAGAATCCTAGTTTTTGTTTCTTCTTGTGCCTGGTTTTGTAATTATGTTTCCAGTTCATATGACTATGGAGATATGCAGGAATACTTCCAACTTTTTAAAGGGGTGGTTTTTGTCTTTCTTGCTTTTCCACTTGGGTACCGAGCGCAAAATCAATGATCAAATAAATTGTAACTTTGCTTAGGTTGCAGAATTATTTATTATTTATTAAATTTGGACTCCAGCCATTAGCCAAAATCACCCTCTGGGAGGCTTACAGAAATTTTAAACAACAGGATACATGATAAGGCAACAATCTTAAACCTAGCATGAACCCACAATGATAATAGCGGCTCTTATAGAATCTGGTTTGTACAGCACTAAGCCAAATGCCATCATCACAAAGTACCACTTGCCTGTGGGTTTGGTTTTAGGAGGGAAGGAAGCATAATGCATTGCATGAGACACCTGGTCAGCAACTCTGTAGCTCCTGGAATCAAAGGAGACTCTTAATTCTGCCTGCTCCAAGGTGAGAGACAGTGCTCCAACTTCGGAAGGCAGATTTGAAGGACCACTGCAGCTGGCAGAGAGAGAACCGCACTGATGACCAGTTCAAGCTCGGGCAATCCACCTTGCCCAGGGGTGAAAGAAGGCATTTTGGTGGGTGGGAAGGAGAGGAGACCAGACCTACCCTGGATATACGACTTGTCCTGGGCCTTGTAGAACCTTCTCCCCTCTCCTCAAAAGCTGCTCTTGCAAAACGTTTAAGGCGAGAGGATGACGAGTCAAAGATTTCCTCCACCACTTCTCCCATCTTGCCAATTTCAGCCTGGCAGGGCACATTGAAAGCAATTGAACATGTAGTCAATTCCATAGAATTATGCATTTTTTTGGATTATGATGAGTAGGTGCTCACTGGAACTTTGATCCATGTTTCCTAGTAATTCTTGCAAAGAAGAACATTTAGCCAGCCACCCACCACCTGCTCCTGCTTTCCTCATCCCCCAAATGAGACTTTCTATTCCTTGTAGGAAGAAGAGGAAGTAGCGGGTGGTTCTACTAAGTCTGGCCCAGTATTGTCTGTACTGAATGGCTGTGAAGGCTGCCTAGTGTTTCTTCCTGGACCATGCCTAGAGATGCTGGGGATGACCCGGAGGCTTCTGGCATGCAGAGCAGGTGCTCCACCACTGAGCTGCATTGCCCCCCATCAAGCTGGCAAAGGTCTAGGTGGGTGCAAGCAGAGCAGAAGCAAAGGGTCTGTGCATGGTGGGCTGCTCCTTGGAGCAGGGGGACATCCTGCAAACAGCGGCTCCATCTCTTGTTTAGGTCTTTGCCAGCACATCTGGACTGCAGCGAGTGCTGGCCCGTGGCAGGGGACATGAAGGCATCAGGCAGCCTGCAGAGCCTCCATGTTGGTACAACCCAAAGAGCTCTCTGTACTTTTTGGTTCATTTGGGTATTTTATCTCTTGCTCCCAATAGACAGAGGATAAGGTGGCTGGATGGAGTCACGGAAGCAGTCGGCATGAGCTGCTTCCGTGGACTCCGGGGGATGGTGGAGGACAGGAGGGCCTGGAGGAATGTTGTCCACGGGGTCGCGATCGGTCGGACACGACTTGGCGACTAACAACAACAACCCAACAGCCAAAGCTCCCTCAGCCGTGTGTAAAGATGGAAAACCTCAAAAATACTGAGTTATTCATAATACAGAAATGGTCTGGCTACAGATGCATAATCCAAGCAGACACATGTGTGCACACATGATTAAAAGCCTATCCTATGCTGTCACAAACCTGGAAACAGAGGAAAGCGTTAACCTGGCACCAAGAGGACAACCAGGTTGGCTCCAGGCAGGCATTGCTTGGAGCTGATTCTAGAATTCGGGGCCACCACCAAGAATGTCCTCTCACTTGTTGCACCCCCTCAGGCTGTATCCAAGGTGGCCCTCAGAGGAAGACCTCAAAGAGCCAGTGTGGTGTAGTGGGACTGGGACTCAGGCAACCTGGGTTCGAGTCCCCACTCCGCCATGGAGGCGAATGGGTGGCTTTGGACCAGCCGTAGACTCTCAGCCCGACCTGTCATGGATTGTTGTTGTGGAAATAAGACTGAGAACAGCAGGAGAGTGATGTAAGGTGTCTGCAGTTCTTGTAAGGAAAAAGGTGGGGTCTAAATAAATGAAAGAAAGATTGTGATGTCTGGTTAGATTCGGGTCAGGAGGCTCATTCTGCTGGCTTTCGCAGTCCCTTTCCCAAGCCCCCTTTCTGCTGCATTTGCTGCGGGAAGCCTCATTCTGTGCAGGGGGGATGCAGGGGATAGGCTGGGACAGCACCTCTGTGCTCCTCAAAGAGCTGTGTGATGTTGAGTGGACTTTCCGTGCGGGCATTTGGGAGTTCACGAGGCATCGGTGTCGGCTGTGCTCCCCCCGCCTCACCACACTGTATGCTTTGCAGGCCACCGACCGCTGCCCTGAAGGAAGCATGGCTGTGTTTGGAAGCCACCGTTGCCACTTCTGTCTTCATGGCACGTGTGCTTTTTTTTGGGGGGGGGGGAAGAGCAGTGACAGGCGGTGCGGTGGGTCATGAAATGCTACTGGCTGGTGGCCCAGTGGGGCCTAGCATCCCCATGGCCTTGGGGAGAGGACTATCTGGCTTGGGGTTTAAGTGCTGGGTGTGGCAATGGAGGCGGGGGAGCCTCAGTTCCACGTGAATTACAGCTGCTGATGTACCACCTGCCAGCGGCAGCTCTCCAGATGGAGACATGTCTTGCCTCAGTCGCTACTTCCTGGCTGGAATTCCAGGCAGGAATTCTCTCTCTCTTTCTCTTTCTCTTCCCCTCCCTCCTCAGACTGGCGTGCAGAGACCGCCAATGCTTTTGTCCAATGGTTTTGACACCCAGAACATTTGCTGCCACCAAGGAAGTGCGCAAGGATTCTTTGATCATTCTTAAGTGCCTGACATTCCTGACTCTTCTTATGGCAACACAGTTTTATTTATTCTGTTGTTATTATTCCCAAGAACACAGAAACCAATGAGTGGTTTGATCTTGCATTCTAGCATGGCCTAGTGCCAGATCTACTTAGCTTGGAAATGGGGCTACAGGCCGTCTTGGAATTACATGGAAGGTGGACTAGGGCAAAGACTGCTTCACGGGCCCATCGAGTCTGTCAGCTGGAGAGCATGCCTCCAAGGAGTTCGACAGCCTCTGCTTTGTGCTATTAAACATCATTTTTGTCCTTATTTCTAGGGCCAGTTTTAGTTTAGTTTCTTTTCATTACCATAACTCTCATATAATGTGAAACATTTTATTAGATTTCCATTGTAGAAAAATATAACACATTTGCTTCTCTCTTTCTCTATGCCTTGCTCTTTCCTGTGGCCTGAGAAAAGCCATAATTCTAGTGAAAGCTGCAGTTTCCTACCATGAACATTTATACATACATACACACATATATCTGTGCCTCCCAAAGGTTATGGCATATTTTGTCAAATGGATAATGCTAAGAATTTAGTTTCAGCCCACAACAGTGTTTTAATCAAGGTTTTTTAAAGATCAGGAAATTATTTTGTTTTAGGATTTTGATTTGGAAAATGAAACATAATACAGAGTAATAATGAAGGCCCAGCCCAATCAACCTCAATGAAGTCATCAGCCCAATGACTAATGATGCTCATGAATTCTCAGAGCTTGATTAAAGACACAAAGTGTTATTCTAATGACCTTACACAAGCTATTGGCAATTCAATATTCTTGCTGTGGTGTGTATTGTATGCATTATTTCGAATGGCCCTTTTTTCAAATATATGTAGGCATCTGCATAGAGGGCTCATCAAATTAGGGTTATCCCAAGAGAAGGGAGGACCTTTCAGAGTTAAATCAGCCTCACCATTTGTGACCATTAATTGTAGAATCACAGAGGATCAAAGGGTCATTTTTCTCACCTTTCCACAAGGTAGAATCGTCTTCCAGTCTGTATAATCCAGTTCATAGTGCATGCGACCAGAAGGTTGCTTCCTGCAGAGGGAATACTTCTAAGTGACGTACACATTCCATCTCCTTTACCCTGTGCCTCGACATTGCATTGTCGCAAGCCTGCACTACTTCTGATCCTTCAAGCTGGTGATGCAACAGAGCCTTATATTTTTGCTTCCTTCTTGGGAGGCCGTAACACACGGCCAAGGAGTGGCATCCAGCTTGGTGAATCAAGGGCTGTATGGGCTCTTGATAATCAGTTGAACTCATGGGTGAGCAACAACCGATCCGCTGATCCCCAGGAAACCGACCTGGTTGCACCTCCATGGCAGCCTCTTTGGGCTTCTGCATGCTGTCCTTGAGAATCCCATGCTTCAGAAGCAATGGGAAATGCAATGATCACGTCCTTCTGAATTAAGCAAAGGGGATGCATGCATAGTAGGTACAGACATGTCAGCACCTCTGTCTCCTCCATTCTGCTCTGGAAGAGCAGCCCTCACTGGCTTGGGATTTCTGAAGTGTAGCAATGCTTTGCAAGAGGACCACACCTGTAGAAATGACCTGGATGAAGGGCTCAGGTGGATGCAGTGCTAGGAGGCAGCTCAATGCAGCTGCAGCCCCAGGTGGCTCATTTGGAGTCCCAGATCTTGGTGATGCCACCCACCCTATCACCCTCGCATCCATGGGCAGGTGCTGAAATAAAGATGCCAGGCTGACTCTGCTTTCCTGGATTCGCTGGCTTTTTGCCCACAGTTCCACTCCTGTGACTCCCACCTTGACACTTTCTGCCTGGAGATTTTCCCCTGAAATTCAGTGCTCACCTCGCCCCAGTCCACACATTCCTTTTCACAAAGATGTGTTCTTGGGATGCAAAGTCCTTTAGACACACAGACTGTGGAAATTATGAAAATCAGCCATTGGGGTGCCCTGTGGTTCTGAGCCCTGCATTTTTTCAGTATCCAATAAGACTCCAGGGACTCAATCAGTTTACTTCCTTCCACATTGACATTATTAACATCTCAAGTACTTTCTTTCCCAATTGTGAAGCATTGTAAATTGCTCTAAATGCTTAATGAAAAAGAAAATAAATTTTCACCTGTCTAAACCAGCAGAATTCAATGGGCTCTGGTATTTTCAAAATGCAGAATACCATTACATGCCATAAAAGTGTGGCGAATGAGGAGTCTGATGGGAAAAACGGTGGCAACTCTAATTCAGCAAGGTGCACATGGCTGAGCACATGGTTCACACGTCAGAGCAACCGACCCTGTGTAGTTTCCACGGCTTTTGCATTTTTGCCTAAACGTTCCAGTCAGTCGATTGCATGGATCCCATGGCAATACAATTCCCACTCCCCACTTTGCCTTCCCACTGTCTCGATACATCCTGGCAGTCTTTTGTTATGCTCTTGCTCCTACTCTGGTTTCCTGGCCGAAGTGTTGAGATAGGTTCCCCCTTTTCCACTTCCCAGCTATGCCTGCATCTTTTCAAGACTCTCTATGCAGTCTAACCCCCAAATCCTTTTAATTAAATAATAATAGACATGTGTGCTGTGAGTCTCCCCCATCTCTCTCCATGAATATTGTTTCCAAAAGGAAACAGGGATATGGGCAGATTGCTCAGCCAATTGGGATGAAGAAGGCGATGACACAGGTGTTGCTAGGGAGCTGGGGGTAGTTGAGAATGGATGCCTGAGTGACCACTTCTGCAGTCGTGCTTCCCACTGGACTCTATGGATTTTCTATACCAACCATTGTAAAATGGAGATCCCAGGTCCAAATGGCTGGAAAAGCCATGGAGAAACATGGAAGCCTTAGAACAGACCATTGATTCTCTCTGTGGTTTTGGGAGGCTAAAGGTCCCATGCAGAAATTCCATGACTGGGCCTGAATGACATGACAGACCAACAGGGGTAAGACATCACCATGGCTTTTCATGATATGCAAGCCCATGAAAAGAGACTTAAGACTGTTTAAGACCTAAACACACAAAGCTCTGGGCCTGAACGAATGCTTTCTCCCAGATTCAGGATTGGCTTTTTTTAACATCTCTGATTCTTTTTTGTCTCAAGTACGGAGAACTTTACACATTTTAATTCCTATTCAAACCACCCTGAAATGAGATTGGCTTCATTTGCCCCCAGTAACAGAACAAGACTTTGTAGTGGTGCTGGAAGGCCAGGGTTTGACTCTGCACTTGGCTGTCACAGTTCAGAGCAACATGGCATTGGTCTGAATAATTTTTACCTTGAAGACTGCTATTTCTCTTAAGGCTTAATTCTGTCTTTTCTGAGTCAGAAGCCTGTTTGGTTGCTTATGGGAAGTTCAGTGTTTGCACTGGCTAAAGAGATTGGCAAGTTTACCCTCCAGAAGGGTATACGTTATTTTACTTTGACTGTATTTGAATTACAGGATTATATTATTCCACTTTGGACAGAGAGGGAAAGTGTATTCCGCACCTTTTCCATCGCAGGAAAGATCAAATCCTGTGTAAATAGAGAATGTTTTTCATATAATGAATGTTCCTTTTATTCTGCATTGCTGTATAATATTCAAAATTGTGTTTTTATTAGAGAGAGCCCTGGAAAGGAGCCAACGAGATTTTCTTTTAACTTGATATTTTGGGTTCTGATCTTTGTTAAATCACAATGGCATGTATCTCAAAGAGTGAGAGGTCATGTCTATAGCTCCTACCATTTCCTATCATTTCTGGGGAATGTTTGTTTTCCAAACAAAGAATTGGGTTGAAGCTTAAGTATTGCATTTCAGAACGTATTTCAAGCTGAAATTAAGAATGCGAAAACCTTTCCCTTAAAGGTCAGATGTTATTTATTATTATTATAAAAATGATCTGTGATTTATGAATTTAACTTATCGTAAACCCGCTTTGTAACAGAGTATGCAGTCAGAGGCTTAACATTACATTGTTTTCCTTTGACAACGTATCCACGAGACCAGTGCAGCTGTTCCTTTACTCACAATAGCAGATTAATTAACACAATCATGTGCTGTTGGCTCCTACTCAATGAGTAGGTCTGCAGTGGGATAGATAGGTAAATCCTTTAAATGTGTATGAGATAAAGGATATACTATAGTAGTTTTATAACTAGCCAGTTTTGCTTCTGACTAGTCAGCCCTATCAGCGATGGTTCACTGACTACAGAAGCAGTGAGCTTACATTTCACACGCAACCACACCTATTCCAGAGCAACAATGCTGGAATCAAAATGTAAAAAAGCACCAGGCCCTTCCAGAATCAGCATATTCCACTGGAAGAGCAGACAAAGTAACTGCCTCCAGCATTTGGAATCAGCAACATGGTGGCTTCATCCCCTTTCCCTTTAAAGTTTTAGGGTTGATTTCCTCAAGTATCTTATTTGTCTCTATTTTTGAATGGCTCTTTTCTTTGGAAGTCAGTTTTCAGCAGCAGACATGCCATATGTTGAGAAGTCTTTAAGGACTGTTTCCTCAGTTTCTAAATGTGCACATATGTGTATATTAATGAACATGTGAGCAGCTAAATCTTGACGGAAGCAGCATCATAAGACTGTATTAGGAAACTTTGTTGACATTTCAACACTTGTTCAAAAGCTCTTGTAGTAGAATATGTAAAGCCCACTTCAAATACTTGAAAGGATATACCTTTCCAGCAACCCACATGTAAGTGCAAAAGTATTTTTGGAAGATATGCATGAGAAATAGAATCTTTTCTCATTGTTTAATGCTCAGAAATGTGGACAATTATACTTTGTTCTTACAGGTTGAGTCCACACTCAAGCCTTACTCAAGACTCCAGTTTCTTAGTACCCTTTGTTTCCTCCGTCATGTCTATTTCTATTATGTATGTTTCATCCTCTCTGATTTCCGTAGTGATAGGCAAACTCTTCTGTGTTTGATTCCGAATCAGCTCAGCATTTACAGGAATTCTTGGCAAGCATTTAGGAAAAGCCTTTTTCCTTTCTTTTCTTTTAAGGAATTCTCTCCAGCAATGTCTTGTTGCATTTCATCATCTCTTTTTTGTCCAGGACCTGAACACTGATCACAATCACAGTAAGGGCTACACAATCACTCTGAAAGGTTTTGTTTGTTGTTGTTTGCTTGTTTTAAGGATCCAAGATGCCCTGCAGTTTCAGAGCTACTAGCAGAGGGCACAGTCATCTGCCTCCTGAATTGTAAAATGCCCAGATAACTTCATCTTCTGGGCAGTAGAGAATTCTTCTAACCTTCCTGGCCCAAAGGGGCTATGGCTGGAGAAGAGTTCCTTTATGTACTTTCTGCAGGCTCATCCCACATGGCTGCAGCTTGGGCTGGGGGCAGTACCAGGCACATGGGCTAGGTGAGGGATTACAAAGTGCAATTACACAGAACCTTGTGGCTGAATTATACTAAATTGAATTAGACTAAATCTACTCCACCTGACTGTCCTAAGGCAGGACTGTGCAAGGGGCTGACCTCACATGGTGGCAAAGGAAGAACTTTGGAGGAGTCTGGGCAGAGAAACTGGTCACATTGATCCTGGACATGCACAAGACGGGTGCATGGTGTCCTAGCGAGAGCGTGTGGGTTCTTGTCCACACAAACACACACCCGAGTTCTTGGAAATGGAACTGTGATCTGTGCCTGGAAACTTGAGCAATCCCTAAGTATTTTTCTTATGGCATTTTTTGTGGGATGGCTGCAGCACTAACTCATCAGGATGCCATATGGTAGGTTTGTTTGTTTGTATTTATGCTGCCCAGTCTACAATCCATGCATCTTTTAATTAGCTCCAAGTTATCCAATACAAGGTCATGTCTTTCCAGTATCTTTTTATCTAAAGTAACTCACTGATCCCAATTCTTTCTTATCTAAACCCTTTGTCTTTCATTAACGTTTGGATAATGATGTGTGTATAAATGACATTAAGGCTTTTACTTTCCTCTCCCTCCCTCCCCTTCTCTCTCTCTCACACAGAGAAGCGTAAAAACTACAAGCACTTCCTTAGTTTGAAAGGGTCACTTATTGTAAAACATGGATGCTAACGGCTGCTTTTTTTTTGGCTTGTTGCTCAGTTCACTCAAGTTTTGTTGTAGCAGTCCCTTATTTTTAGTGCATGTTAAAAAACAAACAGCCAGGCACCAAAAACGCCAAGCCAAAATTAAAACACACACATTCTGTTCATACAACTTATGTCACAAGATCAAACTTAGAATGACCGAGCCTCCTGTAGCCTCCGTGACCTCGCTCTGGTAGCTGCCACAAAGAACTTGGCTGTGTTTTCAGTGCACATGGTGTTAGTATCTGCCATAAATATAGAAACAGAACTTCTTGGATATGGAGAAATGAATTGAACTTTCACAGCCCTCTGGACAATTAGTTTTGTTATATAGGTGTGATTTAACACGCAACGTCCACCATACAAAATATTTTCAACCAAAGACTTGGATTGAGTCTGTTTGGTGACCAGTGGCAACCCCCCCCCCTTTCTGTCTCACACACTCACCATGCACGCACACACAGAGTGTTGTATGGATAAAGGAGTAATAAATGCTGAAGTCCTTCAACACCTAAAGGCACAACATACAGCCCAAATATTGTTATTAGGTCCATTCCGTGATCCAGGAGAAAACCTCGCATGCTAAACAGGGTTGATGCAAGGCTGATGTGTGGCATTCACACCACGTGGATGCTCAGTATTCTTTGGATTAGTGATGAGTGAGTGTCCCTTGCATCCACTTTGGATTGGCTTGATCAGGTATTAGCTTACTGCACTATCTCAGGAAGCACTCAGAAAAACAGATCTGTTTGTGTACAATTCTTGCCCAAGTTGTAGGTCAGTGCATGCTTACCCATGAAGGCATGTGCAGTTTTGGATTGGCCCATAGTACTCACCCTATTCTGTTTCACCTGTCTGACAGAAGCATGCAGCTGAACAAAGCTAGCCATTTCACTTTCCAGCCGGAAGAACCTGCCAGCAGGTTGGGTGTTCAATTATGATTTTATGTATGGTTCTATCTCCCTAGATGTATCTGTCAGGAGACCCTGAAGCCCTGGAAAAGGATTTATTCTCATATAGAGATGTGTGAGAAGTTAGTTTCGGTAAGTTTTAGTTCAGAATATGCCAGTTTGTACCAATGGAACTTGAATGCGGACTCAGATGCAACCTGTGGTCAAAACAGATACATTCCCAAGCTTTTGATGTAATTTGTGGACCAGTGAAATGCATGATTGAAAATATGGACATGTGAAAAACACATGAAAATTATATCTGAAAGGATACTCTTGAGAGATAGAAACATAGAAACAGAGAGAGTCAGAAGGGGCCTCCTGGGCCATCTAGTCTGACTTCTGGCACCAGCTAGTTCTGCTCACGACATGCCCACCATGTGGACGTCCAGCCTATCCTTGAACACCCGCACCGATGGGGCCTGAACGACCTCTCGTGGAAGCCCATTCCACACCCTCGGGGTCCTGTCATGAAGTACTTCCTGGCATCCAAACGGAACCTGAGCTTTGCTCTGTTGGAGCACGTCCTGCCTTCCTCTGCAAAGGAGAACAGGTCTCTACCCATCTCCATGTGACATCCCCTCACATACCTCTATGTTGCCAACATATCCCCTCTGAGTCTCCTCTTCTCCAGGCTGAAGAGACCCAGTTCCCTCAGTCTCGCCTCATACGGCATCCCCTGCAAACCGGCCACCAACCTTGTGGCCCTACACTGCACTGACTCCAACCTGGCTATATCCTTTCTGTAATGAGGGGCCCAAAACTGAGCACAATACTCCAGTTGCGGGCGCACCAGAGTCATGTAGAGTGGTAGTAATACCTCTCTTGATCTAGAAGCCACACTTCTGGCTATGCAACCAAGGGTGGCGTTTGCCCTCTTGATCACTGCATCACACTGCTGACTCATGTTAAGCCTGAAGTCAACCAGTACCCCGAGGTCCCTTTCACAAGTGCTGCTCTCCAGCCACTTGTCACCTAACCTGTACTTATGACAGCTATTCCTATGCCCCAGTGCAAGACCTTGCACTTATCCACATTGAACGCCATCCTGTTGTCTCCTGCCCACTTCCATTGTCTGTCCAGATCCTTTTGGATCTGGAGTACCTGCTCCTCAGTTGTGGCCACTGCTCCAGTTTTAATGTTGTCTGCAAATTTGATCAGCAGACTGTTCACCCCTTCTTCCATGTCGTTAATGAAAAAATTAAACAGGATCGGCCCCAGGACAGAGCCCTGGGGGACCCCGCTTGTCACTGGCCACAATCCCGATGATTCCCAGCTAATGGTTACCTTCTGCTTTTGGTCAGTCAACCATGCCCTAATCCACCAGACAGTGCTTTGGTGTATCCCAAAACTCCTCAGTTTCTCCACCAGGATATCATGGGGCACTTTGTCAAAGGCCTTGCTGAAATCCAGGTATACCACATCCACTGCATCCCCTCCATCTAGCCATCTCGAAACCTTGTCATAGAATTCCACAAGGTTTGTCTGGCAGGACCTGTTTTTGCGGAAGCCGTGTTGCGTGGCTGTCAGCCTCTCTTCCCTATCTAGCATCACTAGATCTCTCTCTATTATGAGCCTTTCCATTGTTTTTCCTACAATGGACGTAAGGCTAACAGGTCTATAATTTCCCATGTCCCTTCTACTACCCTTTCTGAAAATTGGGACCACTGATGCCACCCTCCAGTCCTCTGGAACTTCACCCATTCTCCATGAGGCCTCAAAAATGGAGGCCAGCAGGCGTGAGAGAACCCCTGCCAACTCTCTAAGTACTCTCAGGTGTAACCCGTCAGGGCCTGGTGCCTTTGTAATGTCCAATGCCCTGAGAAGCCCCTCGACTTCAAGGGGGTGACTCTAATCTGTGCCCCTAAGTCCCCAGCCTCATCTAATCTCCTATGCGGATATCCCCCGTCCTGCTTTGGGGAGAACACAGAGGCAAAAAAGTCATTTAGCATCTGTGCCTGTTCCCTCATATCAGTCACTGGATCCCCTTCCTCCTTATTTAGTGGTCCCACCACTTGTCTCCCCTTCTTCTTCCTATTTACATGCTGAAAGAAGCCCTTTTTGTTGCTCTTGATATTCTTGGCAAGTCTCAGCTCGTAATCAGCCTTAGCCTTGTGAAGAATCCTTCTGCAATGGGCCTCCTCCTCCCGGTATACCCTTTTGTCTATTTCTCCCAGTACCCATTTCCTACGGAGGTTCCTCTTTCGTCTAATCCCTCTAACCACCTCCTTTTGCATCCATGGTGGCACTCTCCTCTGCCTCCCCACCTTACTGACTAGAGGTATCGTCAAGGCTTGTGCCTCTAAAACCTCCCTTTTGAGTGCTATCCACCCCTCCTCAACTCGCTTACCTTCCAGTAACCTATCCCAGGAGACTTTCCCCAGTCTGGCTTTCAGTTGGCCAAGGTTGGCCCTCTTGAAGTCCCAGCTTCTAGTGCTCGACCTGCTGCCCGTCCCCAGTCCCCTGATCTCAAAGCAAAGGATGGAGTGATCACTCGCATCCAGAGCTCCCCTAATCTGTACTTCATCTATCAGCTCCTCCCTATTGGTCAAGACCAAGTCAAGGATGTTTCCCCCCCTCGTCGCCTCTCGGGCCCTCTGTGTGAAAAACCCTCCCTCAATAGCTTCTAGGAAGCGACATGACCTGGCTGTCACCGCCGAGTGAGTCTCTCAAGTAACATCCGGGAGACTGAAATCTCCCATAATTACTGTGTCTCTCCCCCGAGATATCCTTAGAATCCTGTCAGGACATCATCCAGGGTCTCAAGTTGACCTGGAGGGCGATAACATACCCCCACTGTCAGGTCTCTTTCCCTCTCAAAACCCCTAAGTTTCACCCAGACTGCCTCTACCGAATCCCCATCTGAGCTGCATTCTATCTCACTGCATCCTATGCCTTCCCTGACGTATAAAGCCACGCCCCCACCTCTCTTTCCCTTCCTGTCCTTTCTAAAAAGGTGATACCCTTCTATGTTCACATTCCAGACTTGCCTTTCATCCCACCAAGTTTCTGTGATTCCCACCAGGTCATACCCTCCTATTCCCAGGAGAGCTTCAAGCTCTTCCTGCTTATTACCCATACTCCTAGCACTGGTGTACATGCACCTCAACTCCTTCCCACTGCTTCCTTTCCTTGGAGTCCACAGCCTCCTCCTTCCTCCCATACTCCCTGACACCTGGCCCCTCTCTGTAGGAGTCCTGGCAGTCCCTGCAGTACCTCTAAAACCCTAAAGCCCTGATCCTCCCCCCACACTTGTCCAGTGCAGACATGTTTTTGGGGGGCCTGAACCCCCCCCCAGCTCAGTTTAAAGTCTTCCAGACGAAGCTCACTAGAGCATCTCCAAAGGACCTTTTCCCCATCCTCGTGAGGTGTAACCTGTCCCTTGCCAGAAGTCCATTGGCAAGAAAACGAGTGCCGTGGTCGAGGAACCCGAAGCGTTCCTTCTGGCACCACACCCTAAGCCAGTCGTTCACCTCGGAGACCCTCCTGTCCCTTCCTGACCCAAATCCCCGGACCGGTAAGATTGACGAGAAGGCCACTTGAGCCTTCAGCTCCCTGAGTTTCTTCCCCAAGGCCTCGAAGTCCCTGGTGATCCCAACCACACCCTGCCTGGCCACATCGTTTGTGCCCACATGGATCACCAGGAGCGGCTGGTGACCCCTGGAGCAAACAAGACGTTCCACTCTGTCCTTCACATGCCGGATGCGTGTGCCCGGCAGGCAGCAAACCTCCCTTGTCTCCAGGTTGGGGTGGCACACCGCCGGCTCAGTGCCCCTCAGCAGGGAGTCCCCAACAACAATCACCTGCTGCCGTACCTTCCCGGTGCTGGTGGGCGGCCGTGCCCTGGCCCTCGCCTCTCCTGCAGCGGCCCCCTTGCCGCCTGATGTCCCAGGCTGGGGGTCCTGCTGGTCCCTTGAGGCCTCATCAGCCCCAGCTTCCCCAAGTGGAGAGAACCTGTTTCCCAGCTCCAGATTGGTGCCAGGAGGAGGAGGAGGCCATGCTAGCCTCCTACTCCTGTGGGTGATGTACCTCCATGTCTCCGCAGCTGCTCCTCCCATGGCCTCTCCCTCAACCCTCTGTCCAGAGGGGGGCTTCTCCCGGGGGGTCTGGAGAGCTCTCTCAGCCCTCAGACACCTCACCTCCTCTTCTAGCAGGGTCACCATCTTGCACCGAGGGCAAGTGTAACCCTGCCTCTCCTAGGGTAGAAGGGCAAACATGTCGCAAGGAGAAGGGCAAACATGCGCTCATCAGCAGGAGGTCAATGTGTACTTTTCAAAAATGTGTACAATTGTTTCACACGTTTGCAGAAATGCACACCAGAGCATGCACAAATTTTGGTGCAAACAGAAACCATGCATTTTGATATGGATATGAGTAGGGACGAGCATTGAGGTGGAATACAGAGAAACTTGATGAGTTTAGATTTTGCAGATTTGGAAATCTCTACACTCATATAGTCAGGCATAATGGGGAAAATGAGCAGAAGCAAACAAGTGCTTTCTGGCCTTCATTGCAGAAGAGGGTATTTTTCAGAGCCGCGTTTGGCTGCCACTGTCAAGTTTCTTTTGTAAATATGTATATAGTTTTCATCAAGGAAGCACAATAAACCAGATTTCTGACTTTATAATTTCTGGCTGCTTTCTGAACCCAGCAATACTGTAGGCTGCCTGCCACACATCCATGGCAAACAGCTGCTTAAACATTTAGTTGTTGTTTTCCCCAAAACAACATTCAACCCAGGAAGAAGAGAAGGGTTTAGATCTGAATGGGGGACAACAGCTAAATATTTTGCAAGAAACAACTAAAAGAATCAGTCCAGGTAAAGGTTCTCGCCAACTTTAAAAGCTCATTGGTTGAGTGGTCCAGTGATGTCATTCAATAGTCTTCATGAACTATTCTTGGAGCTGGAGTTCATGCTTCAACCCAAACTGCAAACGAAGAGAAAACAGTGCTCAGCAGCCAACAATATATATTCTTTAAATTGAGAGTAAAAAGGCCAACTTTAAAGAGCGTCAGTCAACTTTAAAGAGGCGCCTTGGATGTGGAGTCTGCTCAGCTACCAAATCTTGTTTGGCATTCTAAATGTCCGAAAAACTGCCATTCCCTATAAGATGCAATCAAGCATTACGAGTTGAACACATTTGGACACCAAAGCAGATAACCTATTTTGGCAACGTTGCGGTTAGACATCTTGGTTATCTTCACAATATTTGCATAAGGCAAGGCAGTGTCCATTTCCATAAATGGCAGATCAGGAATTAAGACTCAGAACCTGCCTTATACACCAAATACTTATTGTACATATGGCATAAAAATCAGGAACTTTTCTACTGTGGCATCCTGAATGTCCCAGCTATCTTATTGCTTGCTTTTTTAACAGGTAGCCAAGACTTTTTTAAAAAAAGCAGACAGAAAAAAGAGTAAGAAAAGGGAAGGAAAGAACAGATAGTGCTTCTTAATTGTCATATAAGCTCTGACTAATGCTGTTTCTACCATTAATTCAGGACTATTGAATTATTTTTAGCATAATCTTAATGATGACATTTTTAAATTATTGTTTCTGTTGTGTATTTTTGACTTTTTTGGTTGCATTTTTAGTGGCCCTGAGAATCACGATAGAATTGTTCTTATGATGTGTATATTGTGGCTATATATGGTTAGACAAGGCATGATCATTATTAATGAATATTTTCCATCTAGCCCCATACTTTTGTCTCCACATTTTCAGAAAGGGCTTCAGAAAGAGTGGAACCTGGAACATGCAGAGTAAGTCCTGTACCACTGGGCTAGAGGCCCAAGAAATTGTAGCTCCCCTAAGCCTTCTCACTTGCTTCCTGGCTGATAGAAGGCTTGACTACGGCACACACTGTTGCACGTTCCTAACATGGCAAAATAGCGGGTTTCATAGCTAAGCAGGAGCTTAAAGCAGCACCCCCCCAGAGCCAAATCCAATAGTTCCCACTGTGCATGACCCCACCATACTTAAAATCTCTATGAATAGCAGGTTGAATAGGCGTCCTTTCTGTCCTGCACCTGGAAAATGATGGGGTTAGTTAAGGCTGATTCATATCAGTTTGTTACAATCCCTTATCTAATCCACCCAGCAGCTTATTCATAGTTAGAACGCTCTTGTTCTGTCTGTTGAGGAAGAGAGCTGAGCATGAGAAAGAGAAGTTCCCAACTGGAGCAGGATGTGAATGTAGTTCTTCGAGATCTAAATCTATCCTTTTGTCCATTGCATCATAGTATAGTGCAGCGTATATGGAAAAACGGTGTAAAAATGAAGCAGATAAAGTGAAATACCTGTGGTGGTTAAAGAGTTACCTTTGGATCTAACAATTCTGAGAGCTGAGCGTGGTTCTAGCAGCTAGAAGTGGCCACAAAAGCAGCCTCAGGGCTCTGAAGCTTGGCCCTCACCCACAACAATCTTAAGGACCCATAGACTCATCCCCTAAGCCACTTAATTAAGGTACACCCTGTCTTTCATGAAAGTATAAAAGACAACCCATGTAACATGGGTACAACATAGAACAAGATAAAAATGCAACTTAAAAGCATGCCTACTACTGAAAAAAATTAAATAGTAGTATATTAAAAAGAAGCAGACTTCACAACAAAGATAGAGTCTGCAAAATCCAGGCTTGTAGGTGGTAAGAAGGCCAGATGTAGTGGTAATCCCACTCCCCTTTATTTAATCATGTGAGCTGTAGTCAGCAACTCCTTCTGTAGAACTGCTAGGAAAGAGTTTGATGCTGAAACTATGACATGTAAAAACATCTGATTCCTGTGATAATATATAGTTACAGATTTTTTTTTAAAGAAGATAACTGCAAATAGTTGAGTTGCCTTGAAATGGCAATTGGTTGATTCCTGCAATGATAATGCTCAGTTTCTGTCAGTGACCTTTATAAGACATTTACATTTTCTTACAAACCTGCAGAAGTAACAAGATGAGTTCCTGTTACTTAAGGTTCTTCTAATTGCTACACTGATTTAGATTTTTATCTCACCCTATGGAAAAGGATTAAGATGGGGTAACAGTTCTCGCAGCCAACTCAAATATAAACCATTGGCTAAAATGACTACTGAAATATAAGGGAGACTACCACAGTTGTATTCTAGACCAGAATATGCTATCTGCATGTGAGAAGCTCTGGCAGAACTTTTAAAAGATGCTCAACATTAGATGTTAAGATGAATTCTATGAAGTTTTAGCCAGCCAGCCTACCCACCCACAAGCCCTGGTCTCCAAAGCACTAGTCCATAACTGCTTCTGGTATTGATGGGTGAGTGTCCCCTGCCTTTACCTGTATTTGGAATGTATCTGTTTCCCTGAACTTTCTAGGAGAGGGAAAGAAGACATGGACTTGATCACCCAAGATCTTTATGACAACCCTGCTCACATGAAAACATGCTCTAGGAAGTGGTGTCTGGTGAAGGGATCGTAGCTGGAAGGTCCACTGCTTATTCTTCATAGGTCTTTCGTTCACTGGCCTGTAGGAACACCATTTCCTGCTAGTAGGCATGGGACTGGTCTGGTTAGTTGGACTTGTTCATTCATGATGAGACTTCCAGCCCAGGGAGCAAGCTCATTCCTGCCCAAACTTCTATTAGATTTACCCTTGAACAGGTGTGAGGCCCAACAGATGCGCAAATGAGTGCACTCTGCTTGAAAACATGCCCACATTCATATCAGTGGAAGAAGCTGGTCCATATGCCCCCTTCTGTTGTGCCCATGGATATTTTCCATAAAGAAAAGAGTGGTGGGAAAGAGCTGCATGTGCATTGGAGCATTCATAGGTACCTGAATCTGGCTCAAAATACAAACATGGGTACAGTGCATCTCTCCAAATCATAGCAAGTACCTTCAAAATCCCAGGAGTCTGTCATTGAAACTCAGCTAAAGGATTTGCCAGAATCCCAGAAAAGTTGATGCAATGAAATGTCAGGAAAGGAAGCAAGGTTGTAAATTAACTGTAAAAATGCACTACTTGTCTCCTATTGCAGGACATGGGAAATAGACCCCATGCTGTTTCTGAAGTGGATATTGTGGTCCCTGAATCCTTTAAAAAGAATATGTTAAGGTGGTGAAGGCTTGTCTCTCCCTGGTGGTTAGCTTAAAAGGGTGCAACATGACTAGAATTCCAAAGGGAAATGAACACCTCTTGATTTTTAAAACAATTATTATTTATGATGTAGTTCTGGTCCCCAGATCTTTCCTCTGTCCTTTCCCTGCCTGCTGTGCCCGACACTTAGATTTTTACTCACTACAGCAGATGGGGAAGGAACTTTCAGAAGAATAGGCACGAGAGAAACCATGGTTACCGCCTTCCCCGGTTAAGCAGCAACTTGAAATGCAAAGGGGAAATTTTCAGATTGCAAACTCACCTGAGGTGTAAAGGTAAAGGAACCCCCTTATTTGGAACTTACCTGGAAAAAAGGGGCTTTGCAAATACATGGATGTCTCTGCCCGCTGGTCCCCTAACTGTGATCTGCGTCAACACAAATGAAATGGAGGGCGTGTGGCACGCAGGGAAGCTGGACAAACCCTTTTGGGGAGCTGCAGTGTGTGGTTTGCCATCCAGGTAATTCCATTTTTAGAGTGACTGCCCCACGGTAGTCCGCCTGCAAGAAAGAGCCCCTAAAATGCACGGCAGGCCCGTTTTAAAGCCAAGCAGCTGCCAACCGTTCTGTCGAAATGGTTAAATACGCTGTTCTTCCTCATTACTTGTAGATTTCCATTTCACTTCAACCGTGGTTGGCAGCAGCTCCAGACTTGATTTGTCAAGACAAGCAGGCTTAGCAAAGGAATGATTATGTCCTATATGAAGGCATTATCATTAAATCTCAAATGAAAATATTACAGGCAGAAATTATAAGCGGGCATTTCTACAACAAAGATATTCATTGGCGGAGCGTGCCCTTATAATCAGCAATAAGCATACCTTATATATATATGTATGTATGTATGTATATATATTTAAAGGGGGAAAATTTTGCCCACATACACACTAATAAAAATAAATCTGCTTCCGATTACTAACTATGCAGCACAGGTGCTTGTTTGTTATGAGAGAGGCATGTTCATTAATTTTCAGCTATGAAAAGTGCACTGTGCCATAAATATACAATTCAAAATGTACTGCTGATGGATGTACACACAGATTGTTAATGTGCCAGACTAGGGCATTGGGCATAAAACACATGCCAAACAGGAGCACACTGGTGATGTGCTAATGCTTTTAAATCTGGGTTTAATGTAAGCACATAACCAGCTTTTTACATTATTGCTCTAAGTTTTACCAGAATTTAGGGCGATATCTATTTTATGGGACATTTTACTTTCTACTTTATTTAATAGTGCTTGACACCCATACAGAAATTGCATCCAGGAGCACAAGGCTCTTTACAAATGTTAATTAACGAGGAAATGGAGTCACAGATCAGCTTACTGTCTCAACTAAAGCTAGAACCCAGAAGTTTAGATTCCTGGATTTTGAAACTATAAAATGTGGGCACATGCAAATATTTAGTTAGATATATTTGCATGTGGCGAGGAGCAAAGTTTATGGGAGTTGTCTCTCCACAGATGTACATTGTATGCACACTTCCTTCTATATGATTTTATCCAACTGCCGATCTTTTATTTTGCTCTGAGCGATAATAGCTTGAGACTAACACTGTCTTTAGTGCAGGCACAGTGGAGAATCTCATTTGGTCTGCATTTTTAACCAAGATGACCTGATACACATGACCTGAATGTAGATATTTTTCATTTCAAAGTTTGTCAAATGCACATTTTAGAATAAAATCCAAAAATCCATATTTTATGCACATTTGATCAAGAATAATGCAAATTTCCATGCAGTTTCATACAGACATGGGATCAAATGTACTTCTAAATGAATACACATGAAGCTGTTGTGAGCTGGAAATAAAGTGATCCTTACCTTAGAGTTGATTTTACAGTTTTTTACAATAAGCAGTGATCACAAACCAAAGTACTAAAGGCATTGAGTAATAGATAACCTGAAATTATGGATTTTTCATGAATTAAGTAGCCAGATTCTTTAAAAATCTGGTCAGAGAGGATCTGGATATAGGAAAATAATTCTTAATTGCTGTTTCCATTTGCTAGCAAGGCCTTTGTCTTGAATTTATTGATTTGTTCATTATCATTTATATATCACCTTATATAATGCTAATAAGCTATCAAGGTGGTATACAACAAATCTACACCTTCCAACCATAAAAGCAAGAACTTTGCAACAGTAAAACGTTGAAACAATAAAAACAAGAAAGTCAACATGAGCAAGAACATTAAAAACTACACGTTTTAAAAGAGCCAAATTGAAAACATGCGTCTCTGTGGCCTTTCTGAAGGCCAGGAGGACAGGGGAAAAGAGTAATTCTTGAAGGTGCACCTTCCATAGCTGGGAGCAACACAGGAAAAAATCTTTTTGTGTGCATCCAACAGAGGAGACCTATGTTGAGAACTGAGTCCTAAGAACAGCCCCTCCTGTAGATCTTGGGCAGGAACATTATGACGCTTAGAAAGCCAGACCCTAAGACATTGAACAGTGCAAAACAACACTTTGGGTGGAGCATGGAAGGCAAATCTTCAAGGAGTGCCGGTACCCATTTCATCCTTGTTTGACTCTTTAGATTATTCAGTGGACTTATTACACACACACACACTCACACACACACACACACGCACCCAAGCAAGTTGCCATTCTGCATTGCAAAGATTTCTCAAAGGCAATAAAGAAATCCTCATTCTGCATACATGCTGACGGGCCTGAAGTTGCAGTGGTTGACCAGGAAAGAAATCTCAGGGTTATGCTGAATAGCACAATGAAAATGTCACCTCAGTCGGTAAATATGGTAAATTCCAGGCTATCCAGAGAACTTTAGGAAAGGGATCAAAAATAAGAACAGGCAGTGTGATAATGCCTTTCCACCAAGCTATGGTGGGACCACATTTGGAATCCTGCATGCTGTTTTAGTTACCGTATCTCAAAAGGTATTGTATAAAAGGTACAGAAAAGGGGCAAACTGATGGGTAGGGGAACAGATCCCATTGGGGAAAGGTTGCAATGCTTGGCAGTTTTTAGTGTAGGGTAAAAATGCAACTAAGGAGGGCTATGGCAGAGGATAATCAAATTATGTATGACGTGCTTCTGTTCTCTCTCACAGAAGCAGAATTCAGTAGGTCATCCAGTTAATGTGAATCATAGGAGATTCAGGACAGAGAAAAGTATCTCCTTCTTGCCAAGTGCGCAGTTATGCAATTGCTGCTATGAGATGCTGTGATAGCCACCAATTTAGATGGATTTAAAGGGTCACTGGAAAAGACAATGCTAAGGTTGTGAAAGGCTACTAGTCATGAAAGCCATATACTGTCTCCAGCTCAGAGTAAGTGGCCAGATCCATATGGTACTGGAAGCCATGTTTATTTCTTGCCCCTGCTGATGTGCTGTGTCCTCTGGAGTGAGTCATGACCTGTCCACATGGTATCTTTGGTTTCCTGGAAACATGGACAGTCCCAACAATTTCTTCTAAGATTTCTATGCTTCACGGTGGCTTCTCAGGTCATCTGAACCTGGGATTTTCATTTTATCATTGCTTACATGGAAGCAGTCCCATGGAAAGAACAGCCCATCTGGCATGCATGCTTTCCTACCCTCAGTTCCCTGGCACCAAATATGTCATCACCTGCTTTATTCCTTTTGGCTGAGTGATGTGTCCACTTCCACATTTACTTTTGCAAGCAGGGAGGAGAGATAAATGCATAGAGGAAGAAGGGGCATATTGTGGCAATTATTCAAATTTAATAAAAATTCCCCTGGGGCCTGGAATAGTGCTGCAAAGATGCAGAAACACTTGGGAGAAGAAGAGGAAGAACCTGGCTCATGATATCCATGCTGAGGTCTACAGAGTAAGGAAGGAGATTTTACTCATGGGGGTTCTTGAATGTGTGGCGAGAGCAGGGCGACGGGGTGGGGACATGGAAACAGTTTTTCTATGAACCATGCAGTTGTCTGGTAAATTTGGACAAATGCCAGCACACCATGGAAGCAGCACAGGGGTGTTGGACGCTAGCTAGTGCGTCTCTGCTGCTAGTAGTCCCTGGGGACAGCCAGTGGGAGAATCCAGAGCAAATCCAGCATCATGCACAGAGCCTTTTGTACAGCACATGCATCTGGGCCTCACTGATTTCATGCAATGTTCCTTCAGTGTGGTTAGTACTGTTTGACCATCATTATAATATGGACATTGCAGAAGACTACTTAAACTTAGCAGCCACTGATGTCACACTCCAAGGCAAGGACAATGTGTCAGGGGATCCTCCTCTCCTTCCTTTCCTTTTCCTACTCCCCTGTGGGCCTTCAGGCTGCTCCAGACCTTCCTGTAATATCCCAGTACAGGTTGCCCATTCTGCTG
>NW_025335550.1:1959110-2084110 GCF_004798865.1 Varanus komodoensis | reverse complement strand
CAGCATCCTGGACTCCTGCCTGCTGTCTTGCAGCCACAAGTCCAACTTGGCACTGAAGAGGCTGCACACTTGCACAGGTACCACCAGAAAGAGCCCTGTGGAACACTGCACAAGAGGCCTTTATGCTGTGCACAAGTTTGCCTGTTGGGCAACTGGGCTTCCATGAGCACTGCAGTCTTTCAGCTTGGCTCACTTCCTAAGCCAGGCCTAAGGACATGAAGAAATCTGATGAGCAGAAGAGAGCCAGATTCCTAGCGGATTATTGCAACACCAACCTGGAACTGAAATGGCTTTGTAAGCTCAATACTGTGAAGGAGCAAAATATTGTCCTTGTGACACAAAAGCCAAATTAACAAAAAGGAACTGGCGTCTGATGATTGCAGAAGCATTCACCCACCGGGGCAAAGTTTGGTAGTAGCACCTTCAGCAGCAATCGCAGCTGCAAGCCTTCCTGAGTGAGACTCTGTCAGCTCCGTGTATCTTGCAATGTTTGCCAGTTCATCCTGGATCACTGCTCTGGCTAGGGACATGTGAGGAATCAATTTTGGAGCAGGAATCCATCCTATTCCCTGGGAAAGATCCCCGGGCTGCGGGCTGCTTTGAGATGACCATACTCACAAGTGTGCCCAGTGTTTGTGTGGCACCCAACAGTAATTAAGCTCCATGCAAATGCTGTGCAAACACATCATTCTGACATGCGGAAAAGCTTTCTTTGGAATGGAGAAACCAAGCATGAATGCCGCGCTGCTGCGCATGGCACAAAAAATGTTGCTGGCTGCACAGCCTTCATTCCATGAGCATTTGTGGACTTCCTCTTGGGTGCACTCACTTTCCAAGACAGGGCTGAGCAGGAGAGGAAGTCCACAAATGCTGGAAGGGTATATTCCACAGAGCTGCAGTGCACCCCTTTCTGCAGCTGCCAGGTTGCGTAGAGACCATTGCTGAATTCATTCAGATCAGTCTGAATTCAGGTCTGGGGTTGACTGGCCCTTTCTAAGACAGTGAGGCTCTTGCTTTGAAACCATGCCGGTGCTACTTTGGCTGTGTGTTTAGGGTCATTGTCTGGCTGGAAGGTGCAGCTCTATCCTATCCTCAGGCCCTTTTCAGATTGAAACAGGTTTTCCTTTAGAATTGCCTTGTATTTGGCTCCATCCATCCTGCCTTCAGTCCTGACAAGTCTCTCAGGTCTTGGTGAGGGAAAGCATCCCGCCAACATGCAGCTAGCTCCACCGTGCTTCACCGTGGCCATGGCGTTCCCAGTGCAAGAAGCACTGAGGGCTGTGCACCACACACCGTGTCTTGCACGGAGGTCAGGAAGGTCACTTTTGATCTCATTAGTTCAGGGAACTTTTTCTACATGGCATTTGGCAAACTCCAAATAGGCTTTGATACTGGTTTGTTTCAGCAATGGCCTTCTTCTCACTACTCTTCCCTAGAGCCCAGGCGGAGCATCCAGGTGATATCTGTGGAACAACCAGGTGATATTTTAGAGTTACCATTGGCCTCTTCGTAGCTTCTTGGACTAATGCCCTTCTTACCCAATCACTGAGTTTTGGTAGAAGGCCTTCTCTAGGCAGAATCCTGATTGAGCCATATTAGTTTGCTTCAAGAGATTTTCATAATTTGGTATAGGTTTTCTTTTCTTTTTCTTGTAATCCAACCCTGATTGGTGGTTCTACACAACTACGTAAATTTGTTTAGAAATGCTTTCCAACAACTTCTGGGACCTTCCAGAAACAGGTGCTTTTAATCTGACAATATGAGGCACTGGAATTGCTCACAGGTAGACACCATTCAGCTACTTACAATTTGTAACTTCTACAGGCAGCGGGTTGTAGCAGAGTTTATTTAGACATATCTCAGCAAAGAAAGGAATGCATATGCAACTGACAAATAAGTTCCAGTTTGTTTTTGTTAACTTAACTTTTGCACCACAATGAAAATATCGTACACCTTCAGAATGTAGAGTGTCTTGTTTACAACAAATGGTAACGATGTGAATTCAATCCATTTCAATTCTAGCGTGCAAACAAAAAATGTGCAAAAGTCAAAAGGGGTGACTACTTCTGGAAGGCACTCTATTAGGAAAAAAATTGCAAAGAAAAGTGACAGTTGAGGCATTGTTAACTTTTAGGCCTAGTCTAAGGCTTTATCATTGATGCTTGTGATGTTGCCGAGTGTACTTCATCTCACTGTTGCAGCTTCCTGGGCTTCTTCTGCTCCTTGGTCTGAAAAGGTCTTACGAGAGAAATGACCTTATGCATGTGCCCCTGGGATTTTAGGGAAGTGTGGGAAACAGGAGGCTTCAGGCTGCCAGAGAGCTGATTGTACAATGAGGGAGTACAATGTCTTAAGTAGGGGAAGCATACGGAACCCAAACCCAATGCATGAAAGTGGCTCCAAAAATATTTTCCACCACTGAACAATTTCTTTTCCACCAGACAGAAGAGCATGGGAGAAAAATGAGAGAAATGTTTAGCATAGCACGATTTAGACCAAACTTTCCACAGAAGGGCAGCTACTAGTTCTTCACCGGCTGTGTTTCTGGTTACTCCCATGTTCCTAAGATCAGGCCATTGGCCTTCATGTTGCGTTCACAGATTGTTACTCTTACCTTCCCATGGTTGCCTCCAAGGAGCTTGCCTCCAGAATAATGCACTGGCAGTGGCCATGGCAAAATCTGTGGCATCGTTTAGGCCTGGTAGAAATACAGGGTCCTTTTAAAGTCTCTGGTGCTCTTACAGTCTAGCTCATAAATTCATGCTTGACTCATACGCTGCCAGAGCAGTGTGACTGCTTCTTTCATGTGGCTTCAGCGTCATTCTGGCAACACTAGGATGCAGGATCCACATGTGTAGATCTAAGAATGCTTATGCTCTCACTCAGATCTAGCCCCCTCCTCTAAATGGGGTGCATGGCTCCTGCAACCAAACTTGCTAGAACATCAAAAGGAAAAAGAATCACTGAGATAAGGCTTGGAGGACATGGCACTGACACTGGGATCAGCCCTTGGGACAATGTCCTTCATAATAGCCTCCGCTCTTGGGTTTTTTTCAGGCCTGCAGCTGTTCCTGAAGCAGCTGTTTCATCCTCAGTTCGTTTTTGGGTTTCCTTATGCATTTGGGATGGTGGTGAGGAGGATTCCTGCTGGGCAATCGGGTGATGATTCAGGCATGATGTCGATCCTTGCCACCTAGAACTATGCGAACGGACCAGCTTGGGGCCTTGGGGTTCTGTTCCTGCCATCTCCCCAAGTTGAGAAAAGCAGGAGGTGGCCGACCTGCTTTCCAGTAACTTTGCCCCAGTGGCTTCCTGTTCCGGGAGAAAGGATGGTAGGGTAGTGAGTGGGTATACTTCAGGTTTCTTGGGCTAATTCTTGTAGTGCCCACCAATGGAATACTGTTAGATCTCAGTCAGCCCATCCCATGTGCTCACACCTCATGATGTTAATTCCTGTGGAGAAGTAGCCTGTTGTACAGTGAAAAGACTCAAGAAGAATGAAGCTCCGGGAGCAAAGGAACCGTGGCTTTAGGAGGATCATATCATTATGACTTGTCTCCTGACATTTCATACTTGTTCAGTTTCATTAAACCTCCAGTGGATATCTATTTACCATAGAGGAGCTCTGAACCATACCTGCTCAATGTGAAAATAAATTCCATGCTAATCGAGATAAGCTAATTAACTAGTTTGAATATCTAATCAATAAGTAACTGGCTATTTAATATAGCAGTCTGATGGTAAGTAGTCCTGGATTTGTTTCTTCCTAGAGGCACAGAGTGGTTCCTATTTTATTTTCTTCCCACTGTTACGATTCCCCTCACCCTACCGGAGGCATAAGTAGACACTGGGCAGTATCCTGCAGAGTCATTCTGCAAGCCCAAATAATGGTAGAGACATTTCTCTGTTGTGCAAGCAATTGCCTATTATGCTTGCACAACTGGTTGTACACAGTGTTGTGCAAGTGGAATTCATAACAGGTTGTACCATGGGTTGCATATAGGTAATGCTCATTCTCATTTGCACCAATGTAACCTTATTTGGATTCTGTCCTTGGGCATAGTTTGGAAGCCAGTTTCTGGTAGCACAATGAAATTTGTGCTAATGGGATTACATAGCTGGACACTGTACACTAATTTTCATATATAAATTGAAGATTTCTGAATTGTAGGGGTTTTTTTTTAATTCCTCTCCTGCTTTGATTTGGATTATCATTCACAAATAGCTTCCTTGAAATTATTGTAACTTGCTTGTGCAGTATTATTACTAACTACTGATAATATGTTATTTGAAGTTGAATTTCTGGTAGGAATTTAGTCGTTCTAAATGTTAAGTTGGGCTTTTGAAGGATTCTTTCTTTGAGGAAAATGAACCAACAAACAAAATGTCCCAAGGTGATGCTACATGGAATATCCCTACTGGAATACATAACACTCTCATGAAACAAAATTTAAAAGAGTTCATAACTAAGTAGTTGACCTTTACATCAAACGTAAGGCAGGAATCAACAAAGAAGGAGGAAGGGGAATGAAGAAATGTGGCATGTCATATTTCTGGGAGCCAGAATGCCATTTGGTTCCAGTCCTCATTCAACCATGAAGCTCACTGGATGACATTGGGCCAGACACAGACTCTCAGTCTAGCCTATAACTTCTTTTGTTGGGTTTTTGTTGGGATGATAAAAATGGAGAAGAGGAATACCTTGAAAACTATCTTGGGTTCCTTGTAAGTGAAAGGAAGGTGCATATAAATGTAATCATCATCACCATCATCACCAAATGCAACACAATAATAAATACATTAAATGGGCATTTAGTTCATCCCACTAAGACTGGAATCCTATGCACAGTTACACTTGACTAAACCCTAACCATTTCCCTTTTGTGAGTTATTGTGATGTCTAACTAATTCTAATGCTTATTACCATGATGTCGAATTTACTGTTTCATTGAAGCTTTGCATCAATGTCAATTAAAAGAAAAAGACTTGGATTATAGCTAGAAAAATGAGAGTGCCATTTTTCGCAAAGGAGAATAAAAACAGATCTGCTTTATAACAATGGTAGCACAACTGGGCAACTATCTGTACAACCCAAGTGGCAAGCAGGACATACTTTGGTGATGTATGTGCCACACGTTGGGCAGAGCCATTGAATGAGTGAACAGCCAAAGCAAACAGTGACTTTTAGGTGGCAGTGGTGGAACAGGTCAAATGCGGCTAAGATTGTAGCTTGGGGATTTGGGAAGAGCTTGGATTCTGTTAGTTGTTTCTTTGGTGTTTGGCATCTTTATCCAAGTTGCTACCATGTTCTCCAGAAGTAGCTTCCCATTCCCAGGTAGGGATGGATGGATGACAAAGTAGCTAGTTCAGATTTTTTCTTCTTAATAAATTTACCCTATTTCCCAAGTCTTCCAGCAAACCAAGGTAGAACTGCATTCCAATAGCAACATTTTTGCAAGCTTTCCAATTCAACTTCTCTTGGGAAAACATGTTTACATAAATGTACATAGCAGGAAAAATGCACACAAAATGCATGCATTTGAGGAAGTAATATGCCCAAGATAGCATTTCAATAATGTAAAGTACTTGGAGAAATACACACATCTAAAAATGTTTACAAAATGCAAATATACTGCAAGCATCAACTTAGGGAAAAGTATGACTATAATTCAATGAATTTCAAATTTATGACTGCCTGCTGGGAAAAAAATGGATTTGGCAGTGCATTGAACTCCCATCTCCCAGGGACTAAATTTGTATCCTTGTGACCTAGGTGGAAAAGTGGAGTGAAAGGGTAGTGTGAAAGGCCTTTAGGAATGTAATACTGTTATCCCACTCATCCAGTCCAGGAAAAAGGATGACAGTGGAAATGTTTTGGATTGTTCAAAACAAACCATGGCCACATAGTAGAAAATATAACCTGCCAAAGAGGGTGAAAGGCCAGAGAGGAAAATGCACACATCAGAGACTTTTGGAGAAGAACGCTCCGCATAGATGTTTATAAGCTAATGCCAGGGTCCTCTGAGACAAAGGAGGGATTGGAGTGCTTGGTTAGAAGAGAGAGCACAGACCCAGCATAAGGAAAACTTGTTGGAATGTATAGAACCAATGGAAGATGGCCATCTCTGGGTGCAAATCCTATGAGAAAGACGAGGTACAATGCACTGGGAGTCATGTCTTACTGTGCTGTGTAGGTAACGATGGCAGGCCACAGAAGGTTATTTAGTACTGGGAACGTGGCTGTTACTCCCTAGCCAAAATATTCAGGGTGATCTTGAGCTGGAGAATGAACTTCGGTAGACATCGGAAAAACATAATACAACAGACTCCCAACTACCTGGCCTAATGTGGCGGAAGGGCAGGCCGGATAACAAAAAAGCCGGATAGGCCGGAGTTCTATAAATGCTCACTTCCTACCACACCCATACCATTAAAAACACCCTTTTTATACCAAAACCCACTCTTATTCATATTTTCTGGCCTCTTAGTACAGGCCAGTACTTTATAAATGTTTGTTATGTACTGTACTATACGTTTTAAAAATTTATTACAGAAAAAGGAAGTCCAAGGATAAAAATATTGTACACATTTTAAGATAAATTTTATAATTTCTAACTTAATTGCAGGAAATATAAAATCATGTACACTGTACGGTATGAATACATACACTTTTAAAATAAACAAAACATTAACGTAAAACGTAGGCTTAATTCTTACAAAAATTATTTAAACTTATTTTAGTGTTCATTGATAGTTATTTTTTAACTAGGCCAGATAGTATGGAGGCTGGATAGTTGTGAGCCGGATAGTCGAGAGTCTACTGTATTATTTTAATTGTTCTTACAATGACTTGGATGAATGGATATTCTGATCATGACCAAAGGTGATCTCTAAATTACTGCACCTAGGATAGTTGTTATGGAACTGACCAGAGGGAAGGCAACTTTGGAATCAATTCGAAATGGCACGCAGGATCTAGCACAAATTGTAAGAGTTGTTGAACCAGTTGGAACCAGTGACCACAGTGCTTTCAAACTAGAAACATAGAAACAGAGCGAGTCAGAAGGGGCCTCCCGGGCCATCTAGTCTGACCTCCGGCACCAGCCAGCTCCGCTCATGACATGCCCACCATGTGGACATCCAGCCTATCCTTGAACACCCGCACTGATGGGGCCTCAACGACCTCTCATGGAAGCCCATTCCATAGCCTCGGGGTCCTGACTGTCAAGAAGTGCTTCCTGGCATCCAAACGAAACCTTGGCTCCCAGAGCTTTGCTCCGTTGGAGCGTGTTCTGCCTTCCTCTGCAGGGGAGAACAGGTCTCTACCCATCTCCATGTGACATCCCCTCACATACCTCTATGTTGCCAACATATCCCCTCTGAGTCTCCTCTTCTCCAGGCTGAAGAGACCCAGTTCCCTCTAAATTCATATCTAAGCAGAAATTTTGGAAGGGAGTCTAAAAAAGTCATATAAGACATCCAAAAAGGGCATTTCTCAAAAATAAAGGGACTGGAAAGCAGAAGATCAACAGGGAAGGTGAGAAGGATCAAATCTTTCCAGTTGATGTAGGATGACCAAAAATACAGTAATAAACATTCAGCTAGAAGGTAGTATCATAAAATCCAAAGGTATCATACAGTCCAAGAGGTTACCTGCATCATTAATTAGTAGTGTCAGTGAAGCACTTAAAGTTAAGGCTTGTTCCAGAAGATTCCAATCTTGTTCATACAAGGCAACAAAAAGGAAATAAGTCTGCACAAAATAAATTCAAGCAGAAACTAAACATAATTATATTAAGTGTGGATATAGAGGTTAGAGCATTGGACTGGAGCTCAAGAAATTCAGGTTCTCATCATCATCTGGTCATGAAACCATCCAACCAATAACTCTCAGGGGAACCGATCTCATAGGGTTGTTGTAAGGATGAAAGGGAGAGAAAAGGGATCGTATGCTACCTTAGTCTCCGGGGTGGCAACAGGTGAGCTATAAATACATTTATTCCTGTGTAGATGAAGAAAAACATTATGACCAACAAAACAAACAGAAAAAAAAGAATAGAAGCAAGAAATCACCAATGGAAGCAGTTCAACTGTTGGATGATGAAAGAGTTAAAGGAAGATAAAATATTGCATCTGTCTTTACTAAGAACTTCTAATAAAAATAAATTAAATGCAGAAGAAAGCAAAACTGACATATTCATCCATCTGGGCACAGGCATCTGAGTACTCAGTTCTTAAAAATATGGGTTTAAATGCCTGTGTACTTAACCATAATTATGGGCCTGGATGCAGGCCACCCCCTTTCAGTTCTGACAGGTTCCTTATTATTAATAGCTATAAGGCAGGCAGGTGTAGCATGGTCTTTTCTGTGCAAGGAACAGTGAGATCTATTGAATTTGGTGAGTCAGATGTAAGAGAATTTCCTTTGGCTCATTGTTTGATAAGAACATACCAAATTTTGAAAATTTATTTACAATCAGGATAGAAAGAACTTGGAGAGTTTAAAAAACCGATTGTGAGGCAAAGCAAAACTGGCAAAGTGCTGAAGGCATGAAGTTCTAGTAAATCTAGCAAATTATTGTATTCAGATGGGACATGCCCAAGATTTCTTAGGTTTCTTAGGGTCATGGTTGAAATTTCTGATCTAGAATAAATATGTAACATGTCTCTACAATGGTCTGTGTGCCTGAAGAACAGGCTGGTTATCTGAATATAATTTCTGAATGAATTAGTAGACGATCATTTTATCAACAACAAAATTATCAGGCAAAGAAAAGGACATGACTTGCTGATCCTGAATCGATATGGCTTCTGCAAACATACGTCCTGCTGAAGTCATGCAGGATCAGAACATGGGTCCATCTAGTCCAGTGGCAAAGCAACTGTCCACAGGATCGCTTAAGCAGGGTGGGTGCAAGGCCTCTTCCTGTCCAAGCTGCCCAGCTACTGGTGCATGCAGATATTCCACCTCTGGTGAAGAAGCTAGCTCATAGCCAGTGATCTCTTCCTCCCTCATTGATCTGTCCTCTCCTCTTTTGAGGCCATCCAGTTTGGTGGTCGCCACCACTTCCTGTGACAGCAAATTCCATAGCACTATATTTGCATGAAGAAATTCTTCCTTTATCTATCCTAAACCTCCTACCGATCACCAATTTCCACTAATGTGTGGAAATTTTCAGGAAGCAAATATCAGCTTAACATTAGGAGACATTTCCTCATAGTGAGAGCTGCTCAGCTGTAGAACAGGAACTCCTGGGAGCTAGTAGATTCTACTTCCCTGGCAACTCGTCGGGGTGCTTTAGCTTCACCCTGCGGGCAGAGCCTGCATTGCACAGAGGGTTAGACTAGATGATCGCAGAAGAACCATCAACTCTACAATTTTATGAGTTACAAGATACTGTTCAGCCAAGCAGAATGACAGACATATGTGTTTGTTGCTCAACATAAGCATAGAGGATTCGATTTAAAATTCACTCACAAGTACAAGTAGAAATGCATGGTACCTGCAAAGCCATCTTTCTTGAACTTGAAAATATTAAGTGTGTTATATTTGGTTGCTGTAGTTGTTCTTGGGAAACTAAACTCCAATGTTATGGAGGTCAATTGCAGATAATCTCTTTTATGGACCAAATGAAGCAAATTCAAATTTGAAAAATGCAAATGTTTAAGGCAGTCATAATGTTTATCCTCTCATAAATGGCTTCACCCAACTCTCATTAATTTCAGTGGAAATATGCTGAGAGAATACAGTAAAGTCAAATATCAAAGATGCCAAGAATGTTTTGTTTATCTTTTGGAGAATTATCTTTTTGGGGGTATTTTTGTTAGAGAATTACACATCCTTTCCTGTCCAGATAATATTGGACAGAACATTCCCTCTACCTGTCCACAAATAAGATGGAAAATTTTGCTTGTATTTTAATATTGTTGAAAGAAACAGTGTCCTTGGTCCCGATGCTTCCTTGGTGGCCTGGAACATTGTGTGTGTTTGTGAACAACATGGAGTGAGAGACAGTGTGTGTGTGTGTGTGAGAGAGAGAGGGAGAGGGAGAGGGAGAGGGAGAGGGAGAGGAAGAGAGGCCAGTCAGGGTGCATCTGTTCTTCCATACCTGTGGCCTTCCCAAGTGGAACATCCTTTAACACAGAGGTTTCAGGAGGGTTCCTGGCATGATAGACTGTGCCTTGGAAGACTGAAGAAGGAAGCCATAGCTCACTGGTAGATTTCATGCTTGGCATAAAAGAAGGACCTGCGTCCAGCCAGCTTAAAGGAGCTAACAAAGCTGGGCTGGAATATTTCAGGAAAGAGCATGCCCTTTGCAGACTCCTCCTGAACTGCTGCAGAATTGCCATCCACTGGAGTATATTTAACAACATGGCTTTCCTTCTTGCTTTCCATGAGTAAGGGTGGAGAAAGAATGAAGAATTTCTGATGCAGCTGTGATTCCAGTGTCAGTATTGTTTAATATTATTTTAATAACGTTGAAGGAAGCAACACACTTGGTCGTTTTGGCCCAGCCTTCCCATCTTAGCCTGTGACTTTTCATCCACCAATACTGAATACAATGGAGATTCATTGAACAGAAGCAACATTTCTCAGGAGATATTTTCTTCCCTGCTCCACACAAACACACCAGTGTTGGAGAATCCCAATGTCTGCAGAATATTTGGCAAAGTGGGGAATGCTGGAAAGCTCTTTTTCCTCGACCCCTTTAATGCCATACTTAATATTCTTGCGTGCTCATGCCTTTGAAATGTTTTGCTGGTGCTGTGGCATCTTGCACCAGTCTGTCACGCACCCCCATATAATGCATGCATTGTAATTTTTTTGGGGGGGAAGCATGTCACATGACTCCCTCCCCTGCCCAGCATCTCACAAGTCCAGAACTTGCTGCTTTCTCCCAGGAGGGAAGAATGAACGGTCCGGAATATGATGTCCTTTATTAATTTTTGGTTGAAGGCAAAAACAATTTAATTTGCCAATATTAGGATATGATTGTTTGTCTGATGCTAGACGTGACTGACGTTAGCTGCTGTTGGTGGTTTTCAGCATTTTGCATGGGTAGCATTTTCTAACGTGATGACTTTATTGTCCATCTTGTCCCCTTTTATGATAAACATTTACAATACTATGGGGATGGAGTTACTTTCTGCATACTTGAACGAGATTGCATTTTGGTCTATGTTACTAATATCACTGCATAAGGTATTTGTCCATATATGTGACCAAATACAGTTGGATATAGCATATTATAAAGAGGACATAGAATATTTGGACAAGCATCGGTGGGAGTCATGTTTCGCATGCCTTTCACTGTGAAATGTTTTCCTCAGAAGCCATTGTGATTTGGTACGATATAAAAACTTTGGCAAGGACAGCCTGGATTTAGAAGACAACCCTTGGCTCAGCTAGGGACAAATTCCCCTTGGCTCAATTTCAGGACCGGATGATATTTAGGAGCTTTCTCAGTGGATGCTTGAGAAAAAGTCCTCTATTTTCTGGGGTTGTTCCTCCCGACTCCTCATGTTGGTGCAACTGTGTTAGTTTTGTTTTCATGTTTGCTGATTCTTCAATACATTTTCCGATAATCCTTCATAATGTCACATTTTTAAATCGCAATCATTATTCAGAGTCAGAACTATGAAAAGGCTGCCCTTGGATGATTTTAAAGATTCCACAGAATGGTGTGGTCTCTGAGCAATTGGCATGAGGTGCAACTAGTCCAGAGATACCTTTTAAGACACAGTTTGGGGATATTTATCTATTTATTTAACTTACATTCCACATTAATTAGTCCAAAGGACTTTCTAGAGGATTACAGAAAAACAAGTAAGGACAGCAATACAAGCCAAACATAAAAAATCAAATAACAACAATAAAATGAACTAGTCAAAATGGATAACAATATACAATAATAATGCACAATAAAACAAATAAACATATAGTAGAAATATGCAGTAACAATAATCAATAAAATATATGATATGCAGCTGAGATTTAGGATTAAAATAGCATTTTAAAGCTCTGAGGGTTGTAGAAATCAATGTTTGAAGAATGTGGAAATCAACAAAATTCTAGCTCACCAATGCTCTGAGTTCTTTTTCACGGCTTTCTCCCACTCACACTCACATTAGATTGCAGGCTGCTGCTGCTGCTTCTTTTTTTTTTTTTACTTTTTACATGAAAATCATGAAGTAGTCAGGTGTGTTGGTGCATACTTTTGAAAAAGTGCACATTTTTCATGTGCATTTTTTCCAATATATGCATTTTCAAATGTTTCCTCCTGCTGCTCCAACAGCACCACGAGCTCAGAAATGTGCCCGCTTTGAATGCAGATTCTGCTTGCGTTCACTTTGTGGTTTGGGATGGACAAGCAGGTTAAATTCTGCTCTTACCTGGATTAAATGAATTCTTAGCACACACACAATGAAGAGTGAGGCTAACCTGTAGTGAGATCCATGAAATGCACCACCATTCCCAGCTCACACATTTCAGAGTGCAGGAACCACACACATCCAGAACTACCCTTCTGGATGTTAAATATGCGTCCACCATGGATTCACAATTGCTTCTTTTGTGTAGCACCTCAACCAGCTAGGTTGAAGCAAGCGTGGCTTTGCTCACGAAAGTCCTGTATGTGATTATGGCAGCTAGCATGAATGGCCTCTTTCTCTCCCTTGTGATTTCCCCCCTTCATTTTTGGAGCTTAATCAGCAGCAGAAAACCATCCTAGAAGTAGGACATCAAGGACTTAATTAAAGTGGGACTTCTGCAAAGCAACTCTTCCAAATTGAGTATCTGATCTAGCTTTGGCATGAAGAAAACAACACTGGGTAAAAAGAAGTGTTTATCAATCTCTATGGTAGCCACTCTGCAAATTGCAGCGAAGTGAATATGCCATGCATAAGCTGCAGAAGCTGCTATAACCCTAGTGGTACGGGCTTTGCAGCCATCTGGTTCCCAAACACCTGCTTTCAAATAACACTTCAGAGTACAAAAGATGATCCGTTTGGACAGCTTCTGCACTGGGAGAGATCCCCCCTCTGGAATTTTCTCCAAATGAAATAAACAATCTGGATGAAGGATAGGAGGAACTAGTCTTATCTAGGCAATAGTCAAGCTGCTTCTTCACATTTACCGTATTTTTCGCTCTATAAGACGCACTTCCCCCCCCCCCTCAAAAATAAGGGGAAATGTCTGTGCGTCTTATAGAGCGAATGTGTGTGTGCCCGACGCCCAGGACGCTTCTGGCCCGCCTGCACCACGTGGCACCACCTGGCCGGCACGTGCTCAGCGCGCCCTGCTCCGCTCCCCCCCTCCGGCGCAGGTGAGAGTTGTGTCGCTCAGGGGGAGGCGTGTGGAGGTGGAGGAGCCGTGGGCTTTAACCTGCCGGCCGCACGGAGAGACGGACTGCTCACCCGCACCGCCTGGGAAGACCTGACGCTGCGCCGCCCGGAAGACCACCTGGCTGGCACGCGCTCTGTGCACCCTGCTCCGCCCCCCTCCTCTGGCGCAGGTGAGAGCTGTTAATCACAGGTCAGTGTGTGTTTTCAAATGGCAACCCGTCTTTTAATGAAGCCCATGGGGAAGTGATGGGGAATGTGCCTGTGATTATCAGGAAGCTTTCCATGGATCAGTTATCTGTTAGTTGATCAGACACATTTAATTAGGATCAGTGGATATTTGAACAGCATTACCTTCGTGTATGAAGTTTATTCTTCAAAGGCTACTCAGTCCGCTGTGTGTTTGATTTACCGTACAATATCTCATTTTTTGTCAGAAGTTTTCTTCTATTATTTACTAGTAGGGCAGCATGGACATTACTGGCTTTTTTAGATTTGTTATTGAATTGTCTGCAGCAGCTCTTGTGTGACTGGTGTAGATTGTGGATTCCTTCAATAATTCCACTACTGACTAAGAAGGTGATGTCAGTGATTGTGAGCAACAGAGCTTCATCAATTCTGACTCTAGTGATGATGAGTTCTATGGGTTCAACGGAAACTAGAAGAGTACTCAAAGTCTCTCTCTTGTTAATGACAGTGATGATGGTTCTCAATGCCACTGTTGCCTGCTGCTCACTTTACAAGGTTGAAACACAGTATTACTGTACTCTGTTATAGTTTATTAAATAGTTTAGTAAACCATTTGATTCAGAATATTTTTTTTCTTGTTTTCCTCCTTTAAAAACTAGGTGCATCTTACAGAGCGAAAAATACGGTAACCTGTTGATTGAAGTTCCCCCAAATGAATCTAACATTTGGAGGAGACGAGCGGGACTTGCATGGAAAATATGCAGCTTTGTTCAGAGGAAGGTTGCGGGAGGTGGGCAGGGTTGCTTGCAACTCTTTATTAGGTCAGTTTAAATGTGCTCGGGGGGGTTGATTATGTGGCTCGAAGTTCTCTTGACACTTGTCAGGAGCGTGAGTTTATTGACAACCAGATTTAATTTTCAAATCACTGCTTTGGTAGCAACCAGCTTCCTTATTCACTGATTATAAATGGATATCCTCAGGAAGGTGATAGCTGTCCAGCCACACTTTCCAAGAAAGCTAAACGAAGTCAGAATTAATAGCAGTCGTGTGCCTCTCCTTATCTTGAAAATAAGTCTGATCTCTGTAAAATCCCTGCCTTTGTCCTTGCACATATCCACTTCCCCCCTGCTCTATCATATTAATTTATTGCTTATAAAGAAAGCAAAGAAATTTCCTAGGATCATGACAAACTTTTTTTGTATTTTCTATAAGGTTTTTTTTTGTTAGACAACCTCTAGTAGTATCTGAAGAAGGACTCCTTCATTGCTCTGACCTGCTGGTGTGTTTCTTAGCAAGTTTGTGTTGTCATAAGCATCCGCCAATAGGGAAATAGACACTGCCCATCGTTGTGCTTCTGGCAATTTGCTCAGGTCAACCCCTCTGTGTATGAGTTGCCACCATTGGTGCTGGAAAGCTGAGGGCTGACTGTAAGTGTTGCAGTGCTCATGCGAAGGCTGCTGAAAGTGCTGCTGCCTTTCAGTGCTCCCTCCCTACAGGAGATGGAGCACCTCAGCCTCACTTTTCATCTTATGCATCAAGTGTAGTTTCAGTGTCTAAATCAACTCTGGATGTCATCTGTATCACGGGCTCCAAGAGACTGCAGGCGATGGGGCAGGGATCACCTTTGTGAGGCTACCTTTTATCCCATGCAGTTCCAGAAGCCACTTTCTCGCTTCCTGCAAGGTTTTATCTTTCAGTATATGTATCCAACACTGCTGCTCTGCGTATGCTATTGAAATACTGCTAGAGCAAGCTGCCATAGTAGATTTTCTGAGGAAACACATCAGACACAACATTTATGTTGTTAGTCTACAACTGGAAGTCAGTTATGCTAGTGGCACATTAGTAATATAAGCAGAGAAGCAGTGCTGGATAGTTCCCTACTGGGATCTCTCTCCCCCCCCTCCCTCTCTCTCCCCCCCCCCCCCCCCCCCCCCCACCCCCCCCCCCATCCCCATCCCCATCATCTCCACCATCTCCACCATCTCTCTCCCCACACCTCTCTCTTATCTATCATAAATTTATGTGTGTCCTTACAAACAACACGATCAACTAGGTTTGAATGAAGATCTCTCCCCCCATGTGAGGCTATGCCCATCAATAAGTGATTAGAGGGTACCTTTGTCATTAACGTCTTGTAAAGGAAATAACAAAGCATAGTTTAATAAAAGTTCTTAATAGCAAACTTTTGCCTTGCACTAATTAATAAGACTTCACACTTGTTGTCCAGTGCATATATTTCTTTTAAATAAAATGAAATGGCAAGCAAGAGGCAATTGCTGATCATGTATCTCTTTGTTCTAGACACTTTTATAAAAGAGTATGTATTATGTATGATGTGACCTTCAAATGTCATGGATGTGTTGTGCAATAAACTGTCAATATTTGTGGTTATAAGGTACTAGATGACTTTTACAATAATTGGAACAGCTATATTAAAAGCTCCGATCACTCAGCTGGTTAAAGAGAAAGACACAGTCCAGTGTTCATTGGGGACTTATCCTTCTGCCAAACTGCTAAATGAAAAAGTATTGCAAGGTGCTTAAGAGGTTTTTGTAGTAGTGGCTCTACTACTAGTAGTAATAATATTTAAATGAATATAACAAAATCACGTCTCACGGGGGAAATCCCTTGGAACAATCATTTTCATTTCGATATGCATAATCTTTAGGAGGGCCTGTTCCTTACATAAATGGCAAGGGATTAAAAACTTTTGATTTCTTTTAGAAGGTTTAAAAAAGTCTTTTGAATTCCAGATAGTAAGGGAACAGACCTTGGAGACTGGGCATCACTGGATGCTGCCACTGTCTGTACCTTTCTGGTAGCTACTGTAGTTTCCGTCCCTTTCGTGCATATTTAGCTGTCTTCTCCCTTTTTCCTTTCTTGCACAGGGTCTTATTTCTTCAGTTTATCTGGTCTCCTACATGCCTTTGCCCTCTGTATTATCAGCACCCCTAATGGCCAAAGAAGGCAGGGATTTCCTAATCCATCCGCATCTCAAGGAAGATGGCAGGAGCCAGGTGCATGGAGAACACCGTTGACTCAAGGGCTGGGACTGAACCCCAGCATATAATGAATTTCAAACATGTAGAGCAGATCTTCCTCTTATTGAATCTACTTGGCAGTTAAACTTTAAAATACAATATTTGGGAAATATATTTAAGGGAAGCATATTGCATCAGAGCAGGAGCGGTACCAGCAAGTGTGGTGCTGCCATGAACGAGGAGCTGTGTAGTATGAAAACTCTTGTTGTGCATTTGCTATAGCGGTAAACACATCTGCGTCCCTCATTCAATAGGTTTTGCTTTCCCAGTTACTGACAAATTGTTTAGAACATTTCTAACTTCCTTTTCTGCACGCATGAGATAACTCTATGCTCGCTTGAAGTCTGTGGTATTGACTATGTTAGGGTTATGATTATTTGAGCATATTGCTACTGTTAGCTTCCATGAGCGATTTTTCAATACAATAGGCCCCATGCCCCCTCCCTTAAATCTGATTTGTTTTCAAAACTAGGGTATCTTCTTATGCACTCACTCAGAATACAGTTACTGAAAGCCAGGCAGGCCAAATCTTTTGTTTGTCTGTGTCATTCAAGTGACTAACAGGAAAATCTGAAGTCTATATTTTTCATTTACCAAAAGAGCTTTTTTGATATAATCTTCATTTCTAATTACACAAACAGGACAGAGCTATTTTCTTCTCATTGGTAGGCTTCCTTCCAAATCGGCTCTAAAATAGCTCTTTGTTTCAACAAATTCTTTGCCGATCCATATTAATGCTAACAGTGTAACATGACCATACATGGTCACTTAAAAAAAGCACCCTAAACCCTTTGATAAAATAACAAAGACAGCAAGTTGTTAAGAGGCCCAAAATGCTTGTAACTCTTTCTGAATATTTAACATAAGGTCACTTGTTAAATACTAAAAGAGCTGGTTAAAAGCAAGTAACTGTGATTTTCAGAAATGGAGATGATGAAATAGTTTTAGGTTCCAAACAACAGACAATAGAACAATTTCTGTTGTCCTTAACATCCAAGCAGTTTTACTCAGTTTGTCAGTTGTGCTTGCTACCATTAGAAAGGCATGTTCATTGCTTAAGGGCTAATGCCTATCATTTGTAACTTATACCTTTCATAATTTTATAAATTATTTCTATTTACTGCAAAATATCATAGTGAAGATACCCACAAAAAGGGACCTGCAGATTTTCTGGGTATTCTTTATCTCTTTTATACAGCATGGAAAGTGGCCAATGAGAAAGCAGCTTTTGTTCTCAAACTTCCACTGTAATGTGTGAAGGAAAACCTTTGCATTTCTCTGCAAGAGTGATAGGTGGGTTCCATCATGAACACTGACAGTATAAAACTGTCAGTATAAAAGTGACTTGCACCACTTTCTGTTACTTGCATGAGCATCTAATGGCTATTTCCAAAGCTCACGTAGATACAGAGATTCTTTTCTTCTGAAAAAGAAACCTAAACTGGAACTGGATGAAATTAACAACTAAAGGAAAGTAGCCAGTGCTCTTCTCCTGGACAATGGACTTGAAAAGGTGGCTACAGGTCAACATTGGACACTCTTGAATTAAACTGATGTTCTAGGTCCATGCCACTGGGGCTGAAAGTCTGGTTTTGGAATGGAAACTGTGTTGGTCATCCCATGGAATGAGCTTTGATGAGAGAAGGACATGAACTTGTGACCCTCTGGATTTTCCTGGACCTTTGAGCAGCTTTCAATACCACCAACTGTAACATTTTTCTGGATGGGTTGCAGTAATTGCACTCCTACTGAATGGCTGAATCCAGAAGGTGGTGCTGAAGAATTATTGCTTGGTTACTGGGCAGCTGTGCCATGGAGCTCTAGGGGCTCTGCTCTGGCTTAACTGGGATGGCTGTTGGAACCGAAGGCTGAGGTGTTATCAGTATTCAGGTGCCATCCAGCTCTATCACTCTTTTTCATCGAGTCCAGGTGAGGCAGTAGATTTCTAAATCAGTGCCCAAGTATAGCAATGGAGTGGATGAGCACCAGTAAACTGAGAATCAGTCCAGACTTGATGGAGGTACTGTTAGTGGGTGGGTAATCTCTCTGGCCAAGTGATGTCCAACTGATGTTTCAAGGAGGTTGTATTCCCCCCTGAAGGATCAGTTTCTGAGTTTAGGGGTGCTGATGGATCTGGCATTGTCACTAGAAACACAGGTGAACTCCATGGTATGAAGCATCTTTGTCATCTTAGACTCAACAATGTCCTTATCTGGACTGAGATAGCTTCACTGCAGTTACCCATTTTCTGGCCACCAATTGTCTGGATCACTGCAATGCATTATAGAAGGGGCCTTTGACAGTGCTCCCTAAACTTAAGCACGGTCCCAAACTTAAGCACTATCCCGAAGTTTAGGGAGCCTTTGACAGTGCTCCCTAAACTTAAGCTGGTCCAATGCAGGGCTGCAAGATTGTCCATGGGGGCCGGCCGGCATGATCCTATTATGCCAGTAGTTCTCCATCTGCAGGAATGCTGCCACTCCATTTATGAGCCTGATTCGATCCTCTGGTGTTAACATCCGGAGAACTAAACTGTTTGGAGCTTGATTACCTGAAAAAAAATAAATCTTCCCATGTAATCTGCCCAGACTGCAAGATCACCTTCAGGGGTCCTTCTCCAGGAAGGCAAGTGGAGGCTACGAAGAAGAGGACCTTTCCGTTGTGAGACGCCGCCTGCAGGGGCTCTCATGGCATTTGCACTGGGTCCTTTCCAGCACCAAGTGAAGACCTTATTTTCTCCAGGGATTTTAATCTCTCAGCTTTCCTTGTGTCCGTTACTGTACTTGCAATGTTTGCATCTCTGCTACATTTCATTTAAACAAAAAAATCCATTGTTGTTTTAAACTTTTAAACTTTCATATTACATTTTATCTTGTTGCATTATTTTTAGCCTTTAGCTTTGGCTATTGGGCTGTATAGAAATGTACAAAATAAAGAACTCAAAAACTGTTAAGTTTTTGGGTGTCAGAATCTTAATCCACCAGTAAGCTTCATAGCCAAAGGACTTGAACTTACATTGCCTGCGTCCAAATCGCAAATATATATCCAGTAAACTCAAGGGGATGATGCCCTGTCAAGGCCCACATGCCTTTTGAGCTCCATAGAAACAGTGCGAGTCAGAAGGGCCCTCCTGGGCCATCTAGTCTGACCAGCAGCTCAGGCCGGCTCCAGTCATGACAGGCCTGCAAATACAATTTCTCTTAGTGACTGTTTGCATCCCGACCTTCTTCTTCCGCTGCAGCCATACTCACGGGAAATCCCATTCACTCCAACCATGCTGGGTCCTGTCCCTGAAATTGTCCCCTGCACGGATCCTCTTCACGTCCTCCAGCTCCATTGCTCTGCCTTGCAAGCAGGGAGCAGCCGTAGTTTCTGAGCTGCAGGCACGGCTCACGTGCCGTCCTCCTGTGTGGACTGTTTCATGTGCCACATGGGGACAAGGCCACGTTGAAGACTCAGCTAGTTACTGGCTCCATGTCATTACCAACCAGTCAGAATACCCAGTCAATATAATGCAATCTAACCTTGGCCTCCTCAGTTCTGTCCGGTTCCCGTGTTGCAACCATAGTTTGGTGTCATTAAAGGCATTGCATGCTTGCTTGCTTTCGATTTGCATTTTGAATACTGAGGTTCTCTCCTTTGTTCCTCCCCTTCTTTGTGTATCAGGCCTGCACAAGGTATGACCAGTCTAGGCAAATCTGCTGCACCGCCCATGTGCAGTGACCCAGAAGTTCCTCAGTAAACACCCTTCTTTCTGTAATTTTTCTAGGACTGCACAAACACGGTGAAGCAGTTGGCCGGGTGTGGATTGTGCACAACAAAGCAAAGGAATACTGTAACGAGTTCTACTGTTCTTTGGACAGTGTTCTCCAACCTGGTGCCCGGTGGTCTGCAGTTCCCATTATCCCCAGCCAGAATGGTCAACATGCTGTCTGGAAATAAGGAGACTCGTACTCAAATTTTACTGAAAGTACCAGACTGGGGAAGACTGATTTAAGGAATTGCGTTTAAGCTTAATATGTTTTCAGATACTTCTCTTTGGCCTAGATGCTGGGCTTGTGTTTCACCTCTTGGAACAAAGGGGAAGCCTGGAACCCCTCAGTTGTTATTCCAATATGGTTTCCTTAGACATCAATCCATAGGCTTCTGTTTGTATTTTTGTCCATTTGTTTCCAAGATGCTTCAAAGATCCCTGAGCTGGAGGAATAAATTGCAGAAAAAATATACAATACAATCCTATCTATGTTTCCTTGAGAGTGCATTCCCATTGCTTCATATGGGACAGAGTTGCTAGTATTTGCATTTAGGGTTGCCATCCCAATGATCTTAACAACAATGCAATCCTGTATAATGTTTACTCAAGTGTAAATCCCACTGAGTCCAGTCAACTTTGCCCCCTGGGAAGAGCATTTAGCCTGGCAGCCCAGACAACCAAGCCGAGTAGGATGTGTGAAGGCAGTTGGTTGGGGCCACGGGGAAAGGTCTATGGGAACTCGACCGACCACAGTTGCAAATCTTGCATTTTCATTGACCGAAACTGCAAGATGTGTATGTAGAGCTATTCATTCAGGTAATTTCAACAGTAAGCTATCAGAGGCACCCCCACTTAGTATTAGTGGGTGTGATGTGTGTGTGTGTGTGTGTGTGTGTGTAAAAGAAGGGGGGTCAGAAGAAAGCTCTTTAATGCAGTTTTAAAGCTTATAAATGTACTCTCTGTGGGAAGAAAAAGTCCCTCTAGGTAAGCCCCACTGGAGGAAAGCCTCTCGTACTATCTACAGTATGTCTACTTAAATCTAAAGGACAGCTCCTTCAGACCACCCACATGTTGCACTGCTGCATTGTTATTTTCACTTTGCTTTTTTTAGAGGGATTAGTGCTAAACGCCACAGCCTCGCCGCCTCACCAAGAAAAAAAAGATGAGGAAAAATCAATTTTGTGTAAAGTGAAAATTAGTCTCTTAAATCTGCAAAGCGAGCTGTTTATCTTACAAATTTATTCTTTTTTTATTGGGCCACACATACCCTAGATAGAAGGATAAAAGAGAAATGTCTAACAAGCTGTCATTAAGAATGACATCTAGCAAAACATAACTAGTACTCTTATTCTGTAAATTTATCCTGAGTGGCTTGTTAGCTTTAGCTATCTGTTTATCTATATTTTTCTTTTCTTTTTTGCACAGTGTTTATCAAAACTGAAAATTAACACATGCACTTTTTGCCTCCTATTTTCTTTCTAGGTCTTAATTTTGCATGGCTCTGTGCAATTCTCCCTCTTAAATTCTGTCACACAATGCTGTGCAAATATGAGGACAATTAGAATTCCTTGAGGTATTCCGAAATATAAAATAGCCCCTCTCCATGTCTGCCTGAAAGACCCCATAGATTCTGCATTCTGTTACTCTTAAATGCTGTGAATAATTAACATGTCTGTTGCTTGCTTTTTAACTTATACTTTGTGTTATAACTGGCTAGCTTTTCAAGCAGAACGCTCAGAGGATCTTGATCCGTCATCTATTTATTTTATTAAATCATTTGCTTTTTATCTTAAAAAAATACCCAAACTTATTCTTGTTCAGCAAAAGTGCATGACTATCTGTTCTTCCTTCAATAGTTATTTTTTACCACAGGACATAAGCAAAAATGCATGTCCTTTTCTCTGCATTATTATTAATATTGTTATGGAAAGTTATGTATAAACTTCCTACATGTATTTCTAAGACTGCTTCTTGTTACTAATTTTCCTCACACTCTGTTTAAGCAAAAATGCTACATTTCTGTTGACACATTTCTACCTATCGTTCTGGCTTGATTTCCTACCATGGCACTTTGTCAATAGTTAACAGGGTGGTCCTTTGCAGGAATAACCAGTGTTGAAGGATTATGGGAGTTGTGGGCTAAATCCTCTCCTGCTCCACAAGAGATCTACTTGCACATCCCATAGCTGAACCAAGGAAGATCATACACAGTTAAAAGTGACTTGAAAGGTTCTGCTCCAGTCTCCATCTTTTCTTCACATCCGTACACAAAATCTTGACTAACCCTCATTGCTTCTAAATGGGAAGGGGAGAAATCAAACCAGCACCCTACTAGAATCCAGCACATTGGGTTGTTCCATGGAAAAGACACTTTAGCCTTAGCTTTCTCCCATTAAATGAGAATTGAATTCCAGGCACTGAAAGAAGGAAGGTTTCCCAAATCCCTTGGGATGTATCTGCACGCTTGGAGCAGAGTCACTTTTCCCATTGTTGCAGTAAGCTTTTAACTCTAGCTTTTTGGGATGAAGAACAGGCTGTTCTGATGCGGAGCGATGAACTCTCTTTGTGACATTTAAAACTGCTTTGCAGCTCCAGTCAAAGGAAAATATGAAGCTCTCCTGTACGGTGTCAGACTATTTATCCATCTAGCTAATCTATGGTTCTTGTACTATATGTGCCTGCAGTGTCTCCCCAGGTTCCAGACCACAGACTTTCCCAGCCCTGCATGGATGTGCCAAAGGCTGAACCTGCTTAAAACATGCACAGCTGAGCACAGATCTGATCCCAGTCAAGGTTTTGCGGAGGCCCATATGTATAAGGCTTACATATCTCCAATGAATCTGGGCATGCTGAAACTTTTTACTTTTCTTTCCAGGCTGCTTTCAGTCTCAGCTCATCTCAATCAGTAAGCCTTACAAAATTTGGGGTATGTTGGGCAAGATCCCAGGCATAGAAAGCCCAAATACAGCAGTGGACAAACTGGGCATCCCTGGAACAAACTGGCAATGGAACAAACTGGGCATCCCTCCTTGTCGTTTCTTCACAGCACATGCCAGAGGTCACCCGTGCCCGGCCATTTATGCAGCAGCTCTTGCGAGTTTGTTATTTCTTTACAGTGCTTTAAGGATCTAAAATAGAGGGCTAAATATCCAGTGCAGAATCTTGTAGCCAAAAAATGGATATTGGATACGATGCTAGATATCTGGGCATGAAGGAAACAGTTGGTACTGGATCCACACCTGATTTCTCTATCGACTCTCTTTGACGTTGAATGAAAGAAGACAATTATGGGATCAATTTAGTTGGAATGCCCTCTCCCCAGAAAATCTCTACCTTACTGTAATTTGTTTGCAGCTACAGGTATAATTTGAAAAATTACCACAACCGTTTGGTACAATCTATTAATGGGTGAGCATTTTTAAGTCTTCTTGATTTCATTGTGAGAGATTTACATATGTGCTTACTCTTCTGTTAAAACTAATATTACTTCATGAATTAACTAAGGACTTAAACAGGCTTAATTTCCTCCGCATTATGCCTATAATTGTTAATACTGGTAGAACTTAAGAGTATTAGCAATAGTTGTAGAATTATTACTATTCTCGGCATTTAAAACTTCTATTTTGCTTTGTATATCTCTGCATATTGATTAGCAGTGAAACAAATTCAAGAAAGCAACAGAATACTTTCCTTTAAAAAAGAGCGAGAGAGAAAACTTTTTTTAGGATGGGAACATACTTAATAGGAATGAAGCAAAGGAAGAAATCAAACCAGCTGCTGACACAGCTGCTTCTTTTCTTGTCTAATTCCGTTCCGTATAAAGGTACCATATGCTGCTTAAAATGACGATGGGGAAGATGAAATAATTTAAGAGAATAACAAGAAAATACATGAATTGTCAGCATTCTGTCAGATTTAAAGAATGAAACAGACAGGTGTAGTATTGACATGTTTAGCTTTGTGTTGTGTTAGCAGTTTGAGTGAGAACAACTCCTTGACATGTGCTGAAGTGATGTGAGAACGCTCTCTGTGTTGCAGACATTGGAGAAGAAGCGGGGAGATGTGTTGGAGCCCAGCAGCCAGCTCTGCTGAGAGACCGGAGCCTTGGGTCTGCCATGAAAGATTGTCCCTACTGTGGGAAAACTTTCAGGACATCACACCACTTAAAAGTTCACTTGAGGATACACACAGGTGAGGTCTCTCCACCAGGCAGCAAATGTTTTCTCACAAAGAGAGCAGTGCACTGAAGGAGTTCTGTTGAAACCCCCTGTTGGCTAAAAGAATGAGCTGTGAAATCCGCAGCTGAGACACCTCGGTTCAACAGGTGACCCTTGGAAAACCAGTGCTTTGGAATGTCTGTCACCTCCTTCTTCCCAGGCACATGGGAACCAAATCTTGGCCTACCTTTCAGGGTGCTTGTAAAGATACCGAGATAATGAAGTGCTTTGAGAACATTTAAGAACTGAACCAAAACTTTGTGGGGATGAATTTTCCCTTCATTAGAAGGAAAATTCTTGACTTTTCTATACTGTGCAATAGCTAGATCACAGAGATTTAAAACCTTGAACATATAATATTACTTATGAAAACCATTGATATACAAACATGTAAATGGGCAGAACATACAGTCATTTTAGTCAATGGGCAATAAGATAAATTTGGAAGTGATGAAAACCTCATCATGCTGCCAAATGCTTGGAAGAAGAAAAAGGCCTTAACCTGATGCCAAAAAAGCAACAGCACTGCTGTGATCTGACCAAGGAGAGTCTCAGTTGAAGGAGGCAAGCACCAGAAAGGCCCTGTCTGAGTTTCCTCATAAGATATTTTATCACAGAGAGGACAATGAGGATGATGGCAGTTTTTTCTGGATTTTGGCTATGCTCTGAACACAAATCACAGCTCAGTCTTTTGCAACAATGGCCAAAAGCTGGTTCCCTCCCTCCCTCCCTCCCAGGAAATCAGCCATTCTTGAGCTGCTCCACAGGAAAGCTCCCAAAGTTGAAGCAGCTCAAAGAATGTCCAATTCTCTGAAGTCTCAAAAGCAGCCTTTTGCACACTCTTTCCCAGGGTTGAGGACTTGCATGAAAAATGCATGAAACTAACCACAAAAGCAAAACTGAAATTGTCTGGGGTCAACTTTTAAAGTGCTATAGGAATGGCAAGACTTTATTGTGATTGTAAGTGAGGAAAGGCTCCCTGATCTGTGCTTTATTAATAAAACAAAACATGTGTGAGTATTTATTTATTTGAAAAACATCTATATCACTCTTCTGTCAGGAAAGTACACAAAGTGATAGGCAAGACAAATGAAACATCTAAGAACACACACTTGTGAGGAATTAAATAAATGGTAAAAGTTAAGTGCAGTAGTTACCCAAAGCAGGAAAGGAGGTGACCATGGAATTTCCCATTATTACATAATATTCTAAAGCTCAACTTAAATGTTCTACCTATAGAATCAATGAAGCATTGGGAAGTCATTCCTTTAGGCAAACAAGAAATTATTGGTTAAGAGCCGCACTTGAGGGTGAAAATTCTTACTGCTTATATGGTGGTGACTTTTTAGGGGTGGCTGAACAGGAAAAAGAATTTTGGGGTATAGTAACCAGTGTAATGAAAATACTGACTCACTATGTGGTGGCTATAGAAAATTAGTCTTGGGGATAAATAGGAAAATAAAACAACCAATGTAATCTTTTATGCAAATCTGTAGTGTGACCAAAGCTGGGATACCATCTTATGATCACTGCAGCTTAAGAAGGATATTGTTGAGTTGGAGAAGGTGCAGACAAAGAAGAGCGAAATGATCAAGGAACTGGAGTGACTTCTCTTCGAGTTATTAGAAGGAGTTGTTCCAATGTTTGGGGCGTTCCAGCTTAGAATACCAGTGGTTGAAGAAGGACATGATAAAAGTCCGGATGTACATGATGTACGATGTGGAGAAAACAGATACCCAAACCTCTTTCCCCTTCTTCCATGATGCTAAAACTGAGGGCCAGTCAGAACTGAATGAATACCGGGAAATGCAGGACAAATGATCCTTTAGACACAGTGTAGTTTAACCGGGGCATTTGCTCTCACAACCTGTCTCCATGGCCATTAATGTAGATTTAAAGAGGATAAGACACATTCATGGAGAAGATGACTATCGAAGACAAGTAGGAAGGTGGGTGTCTGCTGCCTCCTGCATGCAAGGCAGTGCTCCTTTGAATGACAGTTGCTCAAGAGTCTATAAAAGAATCCCGTGGCATCTCTAGGCTTCCCAGAGGCTCTGGCTGGCCGTTGCAGAGCAGAAAGCTGAACTTGATAGGCCTTGGGTCAGATACAGAGGCCTCTTCTGATGGCTGTGATTGGCTGTGGTGGGATGCTGCATTTGTATCCCAATGGAACGTAAATGTATTTAATTTTAGAAGGAGAATGTCATTTCTCCACTTGTGCTAATGGAAAATCATGAATATCCCTCAAGCAGTGAATTAGAAAACATAATCCAGAGGTACACTTAAAACTCAGTTAATACTATATATAAATATTTAACACTGCTTTAATGCTTAAGTTAAAACAAGCGTTATCAGGACTTTTAGGAAGCGTTTCTGAAATAAATATTTCTTCCCTAAATAAATCTATACTTTCACTGCAATTAGATGGTCACTTTTGGTTTAATGACTGTTAGTGGCTGCGTGTTTGGAACTTGTGACTCACAATTTATGGAAAATAAATATGGCTTAGTAGATACTCTCTATTAAAATTGTGCCCTAAAACTTACTAGCAAAATTAACTTGCGAAGAAAACTTGCATTAAAAATAAGACAATGAATTCACAGAGGCATTATACAGTTTTTGCATATATTTACAAAGTGTTTTAAAAGCACAATCATATTAAAATAAAGATCAATTTCCATTCACTAAATAATAAAGTATTATAAAATAGCAAGAATACACTGAGAAAGTATAAATATATAATAAATAATGCAATATCACAAATAGCAAGTATTAATATGGGGAAAATCAACTCATATGCATTATTACAGGGGAATCAGCTTCTTATATACTCAACAGGAATGACTGAATTTTTTTATAGATATCAGATGGGTGAATGCAAAATTATTCAGGGTAACAGCCTTCCTACATGGTGCTCTATCTTTATTTTCATTCTGAACCATATATCATTGTGTGATTAAAATAAACATTTTGTTGTGTTGCTACACTACATTAACTCAGTATTTTGGGTACTCTCAGCACCTGTTTGTTAGCAAGGAACTCAAGCAGTTCTACTGAGTTGGTTCCCCGTGAACACCTGGGTGTTTGCAAGACTACGGCTTGAATGGATCCCGCCTGATGCTAAACCCATTGTCGAGCCTAAAATAATCCACAGGCCAGCAGTGAGAATCACCATTTCCTTATAAAGCCTACAGAAGAACTTCTGCGTTTGGATAACCCAGCCCTGCACATTCTTGTTTAAATAGCAAACCGTGGCTCTTGTCATTCTAGTTTTGGAGTCATTGATGCCACCCACGTTATGAGAAGGTTATTCAGTTTGAAGGTGGAGGTGGACGTGGGAGATAGAAATGTGCTCATAGAATCACAAGCAGAGACGGTTCTGTACTTTATGTTCAGGAAGGCATATTCTAGGCCTGTAGCCTTCAGCTTTCTGAGCCCTGGCTCCATGCTTTCTCTTCTGTTTTGTTGCAACAGCCATTATAGAAAAACAGCACTGCCTCAAGTATCTACCATGACTAGAGCCCCATCTCCTCCTTTTTTTAACCTGCTCCCCTTTGCAGTTGGGTCTTTTTTTCTGTCTCTACCTCCTCCTTCCATCCCTCTCCTTTTTTCAACTCTCTTCTGCCCAAGACAGTTGGGATGCTGCTGCTGGGACTCACTTCCATTGAAATTATCACCCAGAGGTGGAAGGCCACAGTTCTGCATGAAGAACTGGGCCATATTATTGTAATAAACTGAGATCAATTCCCCACCAGAAACAAGGTTGACTTTGACTACCTTCAGAAATCATTCCGAGGCATCAGTGCCTGCATGGATAATGGAGGAAAATCGCATTGTGCTCCTAAAAAAGAGACCGTTTTGGGCATTGACTTTCTTTTTTAATTCTTGCATTTCAAAGTCAAGGTAAAGCGGCCTTTCTTTCATTTCGCTCTGTTTCTCCAGATAATCCCATCCTTAGCACTGCACCACTTGCCTTTTTGGACTTAATGATATCCCAAACTTTTGTTGAAAATAATTGATTGAATTTAAATTTCCTTAAAAGTTTAAGAGGTAATGTTACAGTATAAATTTCCTACCAAACACTAAGTAGGGAAATATCCATTAGTGAAATTAACTACAGTTTCTAGGTAGCTAACAATGTGGCATATACAGTAGGGCATGGCTAATGAACACTGCAGTGGGTGATATTTCATTATACAAATTAATGCTCACATTTTAATGGGAAAGTCACATAATGAATCTCAGCTTCACTGACAGCAATTAGAGACACAGATTGTCCCCTTCTGGACAAGACACTGTTTAGCAATAAGCAGCTGTGTAAAAAGTCTTCAGGTTTGCAACATATATATATGCTTTGGGGGAATTGGTGCACCGTTTATATTAATGTACTGAAGCTTCAGAGCTAAGGAGCATCCATATTTATTTCTCCCAGTATTAACTATGTAAAATGTGTAGAAAGACTAAATAAATATCCAGGATAGGATTTAAATTCAATTATACAGCTTTGCAAAAATTAAAACGTTATTCTGTCTGTTGTGCAACAGAACAGAAGGTAAAATAAAGCCAGAATACAAAAGTAAGGAATAATCATATACCTTTTCTTTGTCTTTGGCTTGCATCTTTCTCAGGCACAGTAGCCAGGGAGTAGAGAGACTCGGAATGCAACTGGTATGTCTGACAAACAGATGAACTATGTGGGGAACATGTGCACGATCCAAAAATAATCCCACAGAACCTTTGATATTCCATTTGGTTTCAAAAGTGTGAAGTGAGTGATTAGAATGATAAAAGAAATTACTGAGTAGGAAGAGGCATAATAATGAACTAATTAAACTGCGCTGCAGTTCTTTTCTAAAATATCTACTTTGCCATTGATAAAATGGGTAATCAATAACCATTCCATTGATTAAATAGCTGTTCAAGAATATGTTCGCTGTTTGCACTGGAATATTCAGAGAGATACATATCTGTTTATTTCATTTTGCTTTTATATATCAACAATTTGGGTTTCAGCTGCCAGAAGTCACTCCAACCTAAACGCCTGTTCCAGATGTTTGGCATTCAGAAGGCCCAAGGTTCAAATCTCAGGATCTCCTGGTAGGAATGGGAAAGGCGTATTCTTAAAAACCCGGGAAAATCACTGCTGATCATTGCAGCAAAGCTCTTACTCTGTATAAGGGTTGTCTCAGTTAATGGGTGGTTTGGAAATCAAATAAATAAATAAATAGAGCAACTTCCCATGTTTTCCTGCATGAAGCTGCTTTTCTGATATACCACATTCCCACATGCTAAATACTATCCTCGGGAGATCGCGGGTCTAGCTCCCACACGGCTGTGAAGCTCACTGGCTGAGTTTGGACCAGTCGTTCTCCTTGAGTTCAATCTCCTGCCCATGGTTCTTGTTCTGAAGATAAAACAAGCTATGAAAACCTCTGTGGGTTCCTCCCAAGAGGAAAAAAGTGGGATATAAATGCAACGTAATAATAATGTTGTGGGTTTGGGAATTGATTTTATGCCACACTGAAGTACTAAACTAAGAAGAAGAAAAGGACCCAAGAAAATGAGGATTGCAATTATTATGAAATGAATGTGATGTCTCATACACCATCTCCATTGGCCTAGTATTTACTCAATTTTTACAGCACAAAAACTGGTCCTCGGAGCACATACACTGAAACTAGGCTACTTTTCTGAAATGTGGTGGTACCAAAAAGATTTGGTCAACCTCACAATTCCAGAGTCTTTATATTTTGAAATATGAATGATTCATTAGAATGATAGGGTCAAAATGACGGATTTTTAAAGTGTATGTATATCATTTTTATACCACCCAATAGCCGAGGCTCTCTGAGTGGTTAACAAAAATTGAAGTTAAACAAAAGTTTTAAAAGTCACATGGAAGCAAAATTAGTTTAAAACAACAAAAATACAATAGCAATTGCTATTGAATCAGCATAGAAGTATAGCAGCAGTACAGAAAAAGTATCTTCAAAAAAAGTTAGTAAGTTAAACCATTAAAATGCTGGGAAAATAGAATGATTGTCACCTGGTACTGAACTGCATGCAAGATAGGTACTAGGCGCATCTCGTCAGAAAGCTCATTCCACAACCAAAGTGATCCTTCCCTTGGTAGCCACCTGCCTCACTTCCTTTAGAAAGGGCTCCTGGAAAGAACCCCCAAAGAAGGCCTCAGGGTGTGCGGAGGTACATGAGGGACGAAGCACATCTGAGAACGTAGCTCCAAGCCTTTCATGGCTTCAGACATTAGCACTTTGGCTGGACCATGGTTAATAGTTCTCTAAGATTTTTATGCTGTCTTTCCATTCTTCCCACTTTCCTCAGTGTACAACATTTGGAAATAGTTTGGAAAGCTACAAGTACATTATTAAAGAGATGACACCAATGATGTTATATTTGATTTTACCAAATTTGTCTCTTTGGTTTAGTATATTCTCTTGCTTACCTATTGGCAAAATGTAAAGAATCCCTTGAAGGAAGAGCTGAATATTGCTTCCAAGAGCTGAATATTGCTTCCTTGAAGGAAGAGCTGAATATTGCTTCCAACTAAACAACAAAATACAGTACTTCTGTCCGTGTCTGCCGTTGTTCAGAGCGCCTTGCCCATTGATCTCTTGGGTTGTATGTCAGGGATATACGTCAAGGGAGTGATGTACAGACCCATTTATTTTCAGTTTGTACCAGTTCCACATGTGTTCATTCAAAGGGCCAGTCTATCCCACTTCCATACTAATGTGGTCTGGGGTGATGCATGAAAATTCATACACTTTTATGTATGATTTATGCATATTTTAATACACTGATTATAATAAAATGTGTTAGAGACACTTTAGTTTGCATCGTTGTACGTATCTGGGTATGCCCTGAAAGCCAAAAAGAATACTAAAAGTGAGCATTTTCCAGTCTGCAATTTTGTTCCAGTTCACATTGCTGTAAACTGGATTGGTTCTGTTCAAAATGCATCCAGATGAAATCTTCAGTCATCCCTAGTCCAGGCCAGCAGACAGCGCTGTGGCATTAATTCACAGGTGTCGCCATACTTTAACTTTGCCCTGCCAGGCAATTCTTGCAAGTTTATTCATTGATAAATATAGTTCCCCCACTTTCCCAATGTGTAGAACTCTTAAGATGGGCTGACCATTGATCATTCATAAAAACTTCAAGAACTAGAACATATGATCAATAATATGATAAAACACCATTCAGTAGCAAGGGACCGCAGAGACAACTGAGTGACCGGTTACTGCCCTGGCCAAAGCTAACTGATTTTGACTCAGTAACCAAGCCAGCTTGATGGCTAGGGATGTCACAAATTGGGCCGCATCAGCAAAAAGTCCTTGACCTGAATGCCATCCCTCCTAGCTTCTGGAGTTGGTGGACTTCAGCTGTTGCTGTAGTAGGAGTGCCACCATGATTAGCACACAGGTGGATTCACACTGAGAAGAGAAATGGAGGGGAAGGTATGAGAAAAGGTTTCTCTTTCTGCTTTGGAAATAGGAACAATACCAGTAGGCTCAAGCTTGTTTGGAGTGTCCCTGCATGAAGACGAAATGGGTCTCAACAACTCTGGAACCTTACCCTGCATTTCCGTGTCCCTGTGACTAGTCCTACTGTTCCTTTGCCTCGTGTTCCTTAGCTCTGGTGCTACTGGCATTGAAAGTCCACCAGATAAATGTTTGGAGGAAAGTTATTCATGTACTGCCACTGAGTTGTGGGAGGTGAGTAGCAGGAACGTGATGTGGTAGTTCGAGACCTGCTGGATTAGGGACCGCAGAGTTCCAGGTCCTAGTCCCCACTCAGCAGCAAAGCTTCCTGGGGAGGTTGGGCCAGTCATTCACAGTCAGCCTCCCCTTACCTCCTACAGTTGCATTGCTAAGATAAAATAAAGTGGAAGAGCTGGCCTGAAATCCTTACAAGATGAGAAAGGTGGGGGATAAATGCAATATCGTTATCATTATTTACCGAGCGAGAGGGCAGATTCAGTCAAGGAACACCTTGGTGTCCAAACACCCTCTCTCGTTCTAATGGAAGCATTACCTGGTTCTCTCCAGACTGAATCAAATTTTCTCACTGACATCGACACTAGTCATGGTTCAGGTCTGATCCCACCTGCCTGCACTGATCAACTGGGTGGTGTTGGCATTGCTGTTGGGTCTGGTAAGGAGGCTATCTTCATGGAACAGCTGGCAGGGAGAATGCAAGTACAGAGAAAGTGACTGAGAGACGGGGAGGTGAGCTACCTACTTCCATTTCAGATCCATGCTGGTGTTTGTCCAGGTTCATCAATTCCTTCATGGTGACTTCAGTTGTTGCTGGCTGTAGATCAGGTTTATTTTGTTAATAACTTTGTGTTCCTGGCTATCCCAAAACCTTTGTCATACCTCTATTCATCTCTGTGTTTTGCAATCATTAGTTCTGTCTTTGTTTCTGTTCTTGCTACACTTTTTAATTATGGACGGCTCAAGGAGAATTACAAATAAACAGAAATGGACAGGGCCTGTCATAACATGAAACCAAGTCAGTGATGAAGGCTCGTCACCAAATTCTTGCTGTCCTTCCATCCATCCGTCCTTCCATCCATCCGTCCTTCCTTCCTTCCTTGACTTTTTTTAGCTTAACAAACAGGTTGGTTTCTGAGAGGACAAGTGTGACAGATAATCACAATCATCATCCAGATGTTGTTTTTGGCAGGATTACTGGGGCAGTAATTACATGTGAAGGCTCTATCTAAACATATAAGCTATTCTTTCAGGACACAGAACTGATACCCTTGACATTAAGCAAGTAATTAATGTCTAGCAGGCTATACAGTATGGACCAGCCTTTTATGACCAGGTGTCCTCCAGATGTTCTGAACTACAACTCCCAACATCCCCAAGTTTGGCTAGGGCTGACAGATATTGCAAGCATCTGGAGGACATCAGAAGGAGAAGGCATATACTCTCAGTTATATGTGACCCCATTTGAGCAGAAATGAAATAGTTGCCTAGATTTCCCCACCCATAATTGTAGGCGGAGACTTGATTCTGGCTTGAACCAATTCATCTGTTTCCATAGCAGAAATGGCTTCTTTTCAAGTTATACTTTTAAAATCTCTTTTAAATCTATATGTTTTCAATTTACACTTTTAAAAATTTCTTCCTCTCTTCTCTGCCCCATGTTTAAAACTAAACCCTACATGAATCTTGACATTTGGGGCTTTGATCTAAAATGGAGGTGGGGGAGTGAAATCCTACCTCACTGCCCTCATGGGTTTTAAAAATGATTTAAAATATGAATATCAGGTCCCACCTCCATGGTTACCCTTCATTTTTAGGGCAGGGGAAAAAACTGATTCTTAATTCCAGGGATAACCCCTGAAACAAGGCTAAATAAACAACCTCCATCCCTAGTTTACAGAAGAAGAGAAAAAGAGGAATTTTATCTGCTTCATGGAATTGTCTGCTCCACATGAATAAGAATTTTGATTATTCCCATACCCACAGGAGATAACAGATAACTGTTTATTTTTGCAATGATATAGCAGAAAGCAGAAACTTGGATTATATTTTTGATTATTTATTATATCCTATCCCATTTCCTGAAAGGAACTCAAGGTGCCTGCGTAACCCTCCTCCTTTCTGCTTGCTCCTCAGAACAACAACCCTGTGAGGCAGGTGAGGCTGAGTGACTGGGCCGGAGTCACCCAGTGACGTCCGTGGCTGAGCAGGGACCCAAACGCAGCTCTCCCGCGTCCTTGTCCCGTACTCTGACCACTGCATCACACTGTGTGCTTTCTGTTATCATAGGTTGCACCCTACTGTATACCTCGGAAAGCCTTGACGGTTTAAAAATAATTTAAGCATAATAAAGAATAAAAAGCTTTTTAACTAGCTTTTCAACTTTTTTATGGTGGGGTGCAGGGAGAGATGTACACAAACAATGAAATATTTCCAGGCACAGTTCACAGATGGCTTGCCGTGGTGTTTAGATCGTTTCAGAGAAAGAAAACCAAGAAAACCTTGTTGTTTAGGTTGCTTAGAGGAATAATTGCTGTTATTGACAGAGCACTATTAAAAGAAGCTTTTAGGACTGTCAGACTGCTGTCTATTTCGATGACTATTCCAGCATTCAGGGCTGGAATGGAACCCTTGATTGCTAGCAAGAGCTCAGTATACATTTAAATTCACATTTATCTAGACATATTTTCCCTTCCGGATGTATGTGTGAATATCTGTAAATATTTCACATATGTGCTATGCCACCCAGAGTTCTTCTAAATCAGAAAGAGCCATGTTTAGCACAGGATATATATAAATATATATAGATACGTGTTTATCTCTCTCTCTCATGAAGATCATCTTATATGTTTTAGAACACTATTTAAGCCAGTCCTTACTCTGTTGAAAAGTGCTTATTAGAGGTAAATTACACTTTTTACTACTGGAGCATTAGAGGTACCATTAGTGCAAATTTAAAGCACTGCAAAAACAGTAGATAATGTTAATTTCAAACACAGAAACTAAATATATTTTGTACCTTTTTATTACTCATTTTGTCTTTAATTTTTATTGACTACCTTTTATCTTAACTATACGTTCTTAACACGATGCAATTGCAGTGTGCCGTAATGGTATTAATATTTTATAGAAACTGTATTTATAGTTCTTTATTTAGAAACAATGCAGCAGGTCTGCAGATCTTTGAATCCTTCTGGAATGGTGCCCTCCAAATAATGATAAATTACTTGTGCAGAATGCCATTTGCTAATTATATCCATGATTTACTGCAGAGCAAGACTTAAATCATTCATTTCAGTCTTGCGTAACAGTGCCATACAATTTTTAGGTTTAAAAATGGTTTCCATGTGTATAATTTAAACAAATTTTAATGCTATTGTATACAGGAAAACATTGTCGTCCACCCATTTGTTACTCAGTTTGTCTCTGCCTTCCCTTCCCCCTTCCACTTGTACTTTTAATGATCACCGTGGTAGGATACTTTTTTTTCCCCATTGTCATAATCATAGCTTTTAATTCTACAGCAGTGTTAGCGTATTAGGTTAAGGAAAAGATAAGCGAATGGTGTTGCTGGAAAGCAATCTAAAGAAAAATCTTTAAGCTATTAATTATATTTTCAGGGGGAAATGGCATTGGAAAAATAATTAGTGACTGTTTGGGGTCATTATTATTTTAGGAGGATATATCTTGATTTTTTTGCCCATCTAGTAAATTCAGTTTAACATACCCATTTGCCTTTTGATAATTACAGGGGAGAAGCCCTACAAGTGTCCGCACTGTGATTATGCTGGCACTCAGTCTGCGTCACTCAAATACCACTTGGAACGGCACCACCGGGAACGACAGAACGGAGCCGGATCACTCCCTGGGCAGTCCCAAAGCCAAGAACACAAAGAGGAGGCATCAAGCAAAGGGTCGATGTTCATTAGACCTGAAGTCCTGAGGGGGGCTTTCAAAGGTCTTCCTGGCATAGATTTCCGAAGTGGTCTAGGATCTCCACAATGGTCTCCAGGGATGCTGTCCTCAGGAGACCATCCAGGCCATTCAGTTGCCATGGCATCAGAGGTTCCTTCAGAAAATTTGAAGGGATCTGATCTATCTTCCAAAGGAGCACGCTTTTCTGAACTGGGCCGAGCTTATCATAGCATGGTTGGGAATGGAGTGAACTTCCAAGGGTCGCTACAAGCCTTCATGGACAACTTTGTCCTCAGTTCCCTGAAGAAAGAAAAAGAAATGAAGGAGAAAGTCCTCTCGGATTGCCTTTCCACCAAACCTCTCGGTTCAGAGAACAGTGAAGAAAAGGTATCTAGCAAGCAAAGAAAAACAGAAAAATCACAGTATGAACCGCTTGATCTCTCTGTGAGGCCAGATGCAGCCAGTCTTCCAGGTTCATCCGTTACTGTCCAAGATAACATTGCTTGGCATGGCTGCTTGTTTTGCTCCTTCACAACATCATCCATGGAATTAATGGCGCTCCACCTCCAAGCCAATCACTTAGGCAAAGCTAAACGTAAAGATGGTGTTTTAGGATCAATGAGAAATGGGAAAGACCAACCTAGGGAGGCTGTTGCTTCAGCAAATAAAGCCAGCTTGCTGAAAGCTTCCATACAGTCCAGCAAAGATGCAGCCATTTCCAATGTGATTGGCCAGATGGACTCAGGTTCTGAAGGAATGAATCAAGGGTCCAAGGAGTCACCGGCAGAGCAAAAGAATGCCGCTTGGCCTGGCCACGTGGATTCCACTTTTTATAATTTTGCGGCAGACTTCTATAAGCAATTTGGTGTTTATTCTGGAGTCGTTGGAGTGCACAGTTCTTGCACCACTAGCGAATCAGACATAAAAGCACAGTCTGACGATGATCCTACCATGCTGCTTTCTGACTCTGTAAATAAAAGTGCTACTGACGACCTCTCAGATATTGCTTCATCTGAAGATATGGAGTCCTCCAAGGAAGAGAACATTGATGAGGAGGACATTGCGGCAGAACCCACTCTTACGAACAAAGCATTGTCCAATCTGAACAAAGATGCTATTGACCGAGGGGAGAGCGTACGCGGCTCTGCTGCCTCAAAAACTTCACAAGGACTAATGTCACCATTGCCACCTTCCGAAAAGCAGTGGCACAGTCAGAGTCTGCTCTCCTCGCACGAAGTTGCACAGGGTGCAATGAAGCCGGAACAAGCTCCAAGTCCCCAGGTGCTGGAGAAACAAGTCAACATGCTCTCAGTCTTAAGAGCCTACAGCTCTGATGGCTTAGCAGCCTTTAATGGACTTGCAAGTAGCACAGGAAGTGGTGGCTGCATCAAGAGACCTGACTTGTGTGGTAAGTTTTAGAATCCTTCTTTCAGACCATTCAGAAAAACGCAAACAAACAAACAAAATTACTGAGTATGCCTAGCTATGTTTGTTAGTGAATTTGGCTTTCCAAAATATCCCAAAAAGATGGGACGAAACGCTACTTTGTTACAAAGCATGGACCTCTGGTAAATTCCATGGTGCTTCGTGCAACCGTATGTGGCCATTCCATGTGGTCCAGGCCATTTTTAAAATATATATCTATATATATATATAATGTAGTTTTAAATTAGATTAGCTATTCTATAAGATGTTTGTATTTATGATATGTGATCAGGACCTCTGCTGTTTCATTTTTATCTATCTGATTCCATCTTTTTTATCTTTAATTTTTTTAATGGATGTGGTAACTTGCAAACTTTTCAGCATTTGAACTGAGGAAAAACACTGGATGCTTTGCCAAGCCTTAGCCTAGCTTTCTTTCTCAAATTTCTTTCTTTTTGTCGACTAAGGGCATATTGATCATGCTCAACAGTATATAAATCACATAGTGAGCTATTCCAATGTGTAGCTATATTTTTATAGGGAAATTCTGAAATTCTTCATTAGTAAGCAATCCTTCATTATTTTACAAACCTAAATAACCTACTGTTTCCATTTCCTTACTGGAAATAATGTGAGCATCAAATCACAAAATTAACATGACGATTGCAGATAACAAAAAATTTGCAGAACAGTTATGCCATTGCCCTTGGGTATATTCATATAATAACGTTATTTTTCAATGAACAGTGTTTTTTTGGAGACACCCATTAGCAGATCCTATTACTGAAATTATGTCAATACAGCTAGTTTTCAAGATATTTAGGCAATGTGAAGAGGATCAACATGCAATGGATATTATTGTCACCATGGTTTTGACAAGGTAGATGTTTACTATTTCTCCGAAGTGTGATGGTTGGGAAATCTGTGGCATGTTATTGCCACTACTTGGTGATTCCAACATAATATGTAGATGGAATACTGTAAATCACTTCTTAATCATCAGATATTTTTGACAACAATCTTTTCCTTGTATGCCCCATACGATCCACCACCATGCAAGCCCCCCAAATCAGTATCACAATGGATAGGGAAACCCAGGGCTTATTGGGCCTTTTTCACATAGCTTTGGATGCAAAATAACATTAAAAACCACTCATCAATGGAGGGACAGTGTCTGTGAAAAATGCATCTTTTAATATAATCTCTTTCATTTACAAGAACAGAAAGAGTAGCAACCAAAATGCCAAGCAGACAGAAATGTTAAAAAATACAGTTTACTCATTACAGTGGAGATGACAAATGGAAAGGAAATTTATCCCCTCCTGCCCACTGAAATGTTTGCTTTTCCTGCTTCACTTGTTAATGGCACACGATGGTGTTGGTACTCAGAATCAACTTGCAACCTGGTCCTCTAGTCTGAGCTTCCTTACAGAAGCCCATCACATATGTTTGCAAGCACGGATATGTCATGGTCACACCTCGTAATTCCAGATGTGCACTGAAAATATGCAATACTTGGAGTGTCTTATGGTGTGACTTGCCACACAAGTGTTGGAAGGCTCGGGTCTAGGAAAAGGAGGTGTACTTTCTCCTGGGTGACATGTGATCATGAACATTGGAGACTCAGATCTGTGCTGAGGAACACCAGAGTTCAGATGTTCAAGCCTAGGCTCATCTAATTAAGCCAGAGAGGTAAAGCACACAGTTAGCAGCTTAAAAACAGCATTTAGCTGGGGCAGGGCTAGGGAGGGAGTTCAAAGCCATACCTCTCAACTTTGTCTTTCACCAATCACGTCCACCATGCTGCCCAGCTGAGAAATATTGAGCTAAATTGGAGCTTTTTCTATCATGGCAGAAGTCTGTTTAGTAGAAGCGAAAACTAAATTAAAATAAAGTTGGGAGAGTGTTGCATTGAGGTCCCACCCCTTTCTCTATCTTTTTTATTGCGTGAAATAATGTCTTTTTGTGTGGGGGAGAGACAGCAGTGTCAGGTGTGTTGGGATTTATCTGGTATCCCAGTTCAAGTTTGTTCACAAATCTACTTACAGTGGCTGTTGTTCACCTGAAGTTCAAGATACCAGGTGAAGCTCCAATGAGTTAGATAAAGCTGCACATATGTCTGAAGCATCTGCAGGGAAGCTTCAAATGGAAAAATGTGCCATTCTGAACTCAGTCTCCATAACTATGCAGTGCAAAGAATATTTTCCAAGTTGTCAAAATTAAAAAAGGAAAGAGAAGAAAAGAAAGGAAAGAAAGGAAAAAGCTTGCTATGGGATTTCTGACAGTTTGAAAAATATTGACAGCTGTTAATGTTATGCAAATTAAATGTCCCACTTTCCCTCCTTTTAATAGCTATTCAGCCTCATGAGTATAAAAAGAGGATTGCCCAAAAAAAGTCTAAAATGTAAACTTTCCTAGTTCATAACTGAAAAATCAGGACAAGACTGTGTTCAAAGTTTTAACAAATCTACCTTTTATTTCACATAATCACCCTTGAAAACAGGCTTGTGTTAAATTTCCATCTTTCTAATGAATTTCATGATTTTCTGAAATCATGGAAGTTTCACATGATGTGCCTTTTAAATGATATGTGGCCAAGCAGACCTAATAGGCTGGGCTATTTATGTTGGGTTATTTTTATAAGCAGAGTTTCAGTTCTAGTCTTCCTTCTCACCCCTCCAAAAATATTTTTGAAAACACTTTGACTAAGATCTCTATTGTTAGTTTGCCCCCAGTACTTACTGGTTCTATGCTAAGCTATACTTGCATTGCACCGACTTCAAGAACTCATAGTCTTAAGTATTTTGACTTTTTCCATCAGTCTGCTTGGCAGGCTTTCTGAGCAATTGCAAAATAGATCAATGTTCATCAAGAGCAGAGCATTACTATTCAGTTAGCCCCTATCATGACTATGATTAGAGTTGCAAGACGACATTTCGTGAGCTGCTGTGCCTTGACCTCATCTGGGAGAAACTGATTGGTGGCATCTTCAGCACATTCTAAGATGCATTCATTGGGATAGGTGGTAGACCAAAATCACTGTTTGGAGAGCATGTTCCTCAATGAATGGCTGCATACAGCAGCCATGACATGTGGCTGCTTACCTAGCCATCACCAAACATGATATCAGATTTACTATGGAGCTATTCATCATGCAGACATCCTGAGCGATGGGTCGGAATAGGGCTTGGGAGAGAACAGTGGTTGCTTCGCTCGCCAAGCTGGCCAAGATGCATTTAGACAGCCCTAACTCACAGATGACTTGAAAGCCACAGACCTGAGGTAGATGCACTGATTGCTCCAGACCAATGTGCTCTATGGAAATGATGGGCATTGTAGTCCAACATATCTGATGGGCTGTGGAAAAGACTGCTCCAGGCCCGACAAATCGTACAGTGCTTCCATGCCTCTCTTTTTCAGCCTAATCCAAGCAGACTGCTGGCCCCGTTGAGCCAGCGAGGTGGCAATGGACTCCCAGTTGTGTTGCCTTCTGGCTAACTCAGATTCAGGCATGACTGGAACAGGGTCCTGGGCAATCTCAGGACAAATTGCCATGGTGCAGTTCTGTGTGTGTGCCTGGGCGTGTGTGTAGAATTTTCCCGTCACGTACCTGTAACCCATGGAAAGAATGCTTGCATTCTTCCTCTGTGTGTGTATATGCTACAGAAAAGGGACTGGGCCCCACCTGCCTAACCTTTGTATGTGCAACACTGGTATGGTGATAACAGCAGGTTTTCCTGGCACACCTCGTGGTGGGTGCACATGGCCCATGCGCAACGGCTCTGCTCGCTTGGCAGTGGCGAAGCCGGCCAGGTTTCCGTTGCCCTGGGCCAGCTTGCCTGCGCGCCTGACTCTGCTCTGTCAGATGAACAGGCCCGGTTCACCTAATGATGGCCATTCATTACTTTACTTTCGACAAATAACTGGGGATATTTGTCATCGATAGTTTTATATTATCTGTGACATTTCGTGTTGTCACTGTGAGTGTTAAATGTGAATGATTCAGCTAATATGTGTGCGACGGTGAGACTGTCGGCAGGAATGCTTGATTAATACGGATGCTGCATCCCAGCCCTGCTTGAACTTGACTCTGCCACTCTGGCTGTGCGTTTCCGGCCCAGAAAGCAGCGGCGATGAGTGAGTGCATCAGGTCCGCCATTCACGTTATCGCTGCTCTGGGCATGGAAGCTCTTGAGGTCATAATCATCCCATATATTCACCTGCACCATAGGCATGAGCAATGCTGGAGGACGAGAAAGAACAATGCTTTCCATTCTTGTTTCAGCAAGTGGGCTATGTGTTTATTCGTGTGTTACGCTGTCAGGACCAGTTGTTCCAAACTTTGTGCCTTGTTTTGGTCTTGTTTTGAACTCAATAACATGGCTAAGGTGGTGTGAGCAAGACTTTGGAGCTAATGGCTTACCTTTAAAGCTAGTGGCTTACCTTTTCATTAAGGCATATTTTGCATGCAAAAAATGGGGAAGCAGTCCAGGATCATTTCAGAATCAGTCAAGTTCAATATCCGCAGAAACATTTTAAGATGGAGAGGTGAGGGAGGGAAAAGTCCAGAGAGAGGGACAAGTATCATAGCAACTTTGCAATGAACTGGCATTTTGGCCTCTCCAAGGCCTTGCCCGTATTGTCTCCTCGGGTCTTCATTGTCTCAAAATTGGCTATAAGGGACCCACCCAGCAGTTAATTAAAGGGCAATTTAGTGACCTGTGAAAATATCCATGGTGTGTGTTTGCGTATGTATGAATGTATGTGCTTATAGAAAATAGACAGAAGGAACAGAGACTTTTTTAGTAATTGGAACAGCATACAAAAACCTTAAATAAATAAAAAAACAAACAAACAGACTGCAGCTGTCTTATACCCTGCAGAATATACCTTTTATGTTTAGGTTTAACAAGCCTGTTGAAAAAAAAGCCTTTTTTAAGACTTAGATCACACTCTTATGATCTATATTTAAGCCAAATGATCTATATTTAAGCCAAGTCCAGCATTCCCCAGCCAGAATCAGCCTAATCATGTTTAGGAGCATACCCTTAATCTTTTTCAGCATGATCCTAAAAATCAAGCAGAACTTACAGAATCAGAGTTTGGATTGCTTTGCTCCTGAAACTTCCTGTATGCTCCAGTGCTTTTCCCTTCCATGCTTATATGGGAAGGAGATGCCTCCTGGTAATATTAGTGCATTAATTCAAGGTAACGTTACACTACTGTCACATATAGAAGATCAGGCTGAAGCACAATAAATCTTACACTTGTTTCACATATTATGGCATACCAAACTAGGTGGGAGGCGAAGGAACCATGTGATGCATATAAATCTCAATCAGGCTCTACAGACTCCACTTTTTTATACTGTTTTCTTTTTGGAATGTAAATTGACCTTTACGTTTTGTCACTTTCCTTGTCTCTTCTGAGTGATTTTGCTTTGTGAATCTGTCATAGTTGTGGCATATGAATTTTGTACCTGATTTCCAAGTTTTCCTATGACACAGGTATTTCAATACTCACTAGCCTTAATTAAATGTTACAAACTTATATTAAATCATTGAGCACCTTGTAAAGTTTCTAGTGGAGGAGAAAAGGGGAGCTGCAAATATGGAATATAACTTTTTGCCAGATCAGGAGGTGTGTACATCATCAGTAGGTTTCTTGGGGCCTGCTGTTGCGTTTAATCTCCCTTTAGCCACTATTATAAGACAGGATGAACAAAAAATGTAAAAGAACCCCTTTATTATTCTTTCTGAAAGCCTTTGACCCATTGGTATTATAAGACCTAGGGGCGCTCCAGGTCACTGCCACATATGCCCAGTCCGGATAACAACATGGTGTTTGTTTAGAACAACACTATTATTTTATTTATTATTTTATTCATTAAAAGCTTTTCTATCCCATCCCCTACAGAACGTCTTGGGATGGCTTACAAGAAACACTAGGGTTACAGCACTAGGGTTTATGCCAATTGAACAAACCCATTAGAAAGACAGTTGTGCCGATGCTGCCAGTTTACAGTTAGTCGGCAAGCTGTACTGGTCCTAGTTGTAACTGGGCAGAGATTGGAGTCTCATAGATCTGCTCTGGTCTCCATCAAGAGAGAGAACTTCCTGGGTCCTGTGTCCTCCCAACCTTCCATAACAGCAACCTGAGCTACCGCTGATAAACTTCTGGACTCACTAGTGCAACTTTCTGCTAAAATCATGCAGGCCTACTCTGTTTGAAGCAGAACTTGTCTTCTGTTGTTAGAGCCATATTGCAGCTCTTAGAAACACCTCGACAGCATGAGGTGTGACTGCGTGCACTTTCCCCATTACTAACAGATTGGCTGACATCTCGTTCAGGCCAGACTAGGTTTATCCTGTGATAGCAGCAGCCTGGTTGTTTGACTAGTCAACTGTTCCGGCCAGGATGCTCTCTGCATGTAAGCAAAGTACACTTGACTGAAGGCGAGCAAGCATCAAGCAATAATAATGTATGACTCCCATTTAAAACAATGCCTGAATCGGCATGCAGACCAGGATAGTTTGAGAAGAACATGCACGCCTTTCCATGGGCTTATTCTCACTATCTGGTGGCCTGTGGAAGTCACACACGCACGGACCTTTCCGGAGTTGACTCCCAGGCCTTTCATAATGGTACAAACCAGCCATGTGCATCCTGCATTGCGTGCTGGGTTTTGGTTTTGATATGCCATGTGTGCTTTAAAAAAGAGGCATTTTCAGCAGGACATCGGGAGTGGAATGCTATGCAACAGATGCACACAATTGGCTCATCATGGAAGGAGGCGATTGACTGTTATTCTGCCTTTCCTGAAGCTGTTCTGCACCAAGAGGCTGTACAAGGAAGCCCATCACCTCCTTCCATCACTCCATTATGAATTTCGCCAACTCTCCCAAAACCTCTGTGAGTTTTTAATGCACACAGCCCTTGCCAACGAATATGTCTCTTTATTCATTCACTCTAGCAAACATTAAGTCTGATCTTTCTGCTGGTGTCTCTTTTCCTCATATTTCTGCATTTCGTTAATCTTTCATGCAAAGCTGACCTCATGTGCAAAGGGCATGGAAAAGTCTTTTCTTCATTTTCAGGGTAACCCCATCGCAGGAATTAGTAAAGGATTTTCAGGGCCACTTCAGATCTCAGTGTGTGTATACTTAGGGAGAGGATACGATTTGGTAAAGACCACGGACTCACCATTACATAAAAATGGGCTTTTAGCCTAAATTGCAAACAAGCAAGCACACAAACATACTGCAGCTTCATGCATTTTAAGAGCATTTGTCATCAATTTTACAAAACATTTTATGACTGTGATGGCTCTATTATCAATCCAGAACCAACCCATCCCTTTTTACACCAAAAATTTGTATGACTATGCAGGAACATTTAACTGTACACCACAACGATCATTTGCCGTATGTAATGTGAGTTCATGCGAGGAATGCACATACTGTCTCCCCGTACATCTCACCCTTCCTAAAAGGCACCTGCCCTTTTGCAGAATTATTCAAAATAGAGGGAGATTTTTTGATTGCATCATTCGCCCCTTAGCCATATACTTCAGGCCCTTGTTCCAATGCAAGTTCCTTTGTTCCTAAATGAAGTAACTCCTTGTATTTGTCTGTGTTAACTGAGATCAAAACCTGGCCCGGAGTCCTAGGGCTTCAGCTGCTGTTGTGGATAATGCATTGCTATTTGCGTGGCAATATCCAACCAAACTCATATGGCTTTCTTCCTTTTTTAATTAAGTCGAATGCCAGCAGCCCAATGAAGTTTGCGCTCCTGGATGAAAAGGCTGGTCTGTGCCTAGTGCTGTATTTGCCAAATGGTTCGCTAGTCATTTCAGTACAAACAAATGGATGGTGTCAGTAAGTCTGCAAACACTGTTGACATTTAGCCTTGTTTATGTTACTTTCCTTTTGCTGCACATTTTTGGCTCAAAAAGCTACTGTCGGATTCAACAGTGACTTCCTAAGCAGAAGCGAAGGGGCCAGATTTTTTTGCCTCTCACCCTGGGACCACTTTCATTACTCAGTCTGGGGCTTTGACTTAACTGTCTTTAGGTTCAGTATATTGCTCGGCCATCTAAAGTTACAATAAAATTAGTCTCCAGTTTGGGAACACACTAAGCCTATATAATGTTTGGTTTTCTCCAGGTTTTCCCCTCCTCTCAGCTCTGAAATTACACTGTGCTGGGTCACTGTGAAGCCTAGCACTTTTTGCTGTACCTTCCAAGGATGCATATGCAAAATCACTTAATGCCAATTGAGTATCCCTTCATCTTTAACTACCCTCTTGCCATTGATGATCAGGTTCAAGAAGAGTGGCGAACAGCTGAATTTTTCACACCCTCTCCATGGTGATCTTACCATCCTTCCCATGTGTGCTGTAGGGATTCACTTATCAGTGTAGAAAAATAAGCATGATGATTATTGCAGATTCATTCGGGGGGGGGATGGTCTTGTGTGCGTGTGCATGGACCAAGGCAAGCTTTGTTTGCACCATCACTGTGTCCTTGCAAGGCTATTAGCCACCGCTTTTCCTCTCTAGCATATTCCACTCCGCGTAAGATGAGCAATTACAGAGGGCAGGGCAGCGGTTGGGCCTGGTCTTTTTCATCCTCGCACTTCTGCTCCTGCAGAGAAACAGAAAAGCTTGAGTAACTCAGCTTAGAGGCCACAATCCAGCAGCGGCACAGTTACAATGGGCTTGATTTCACTGAGTGTTGTGTCATGGCCAACATGTTCAATGTCTTAAAGAAATTAGCACGAATGGCTAAAGGTAACTTAAATTGCATTCATGGGCTCTTAATTGCATCCAGGGAAAGGCAGGGGCATGATGAATGATCAAAAAGCTTTGGAGACAGCTCTGAGATTCGTGACCAAGGTTCATGGTACACAGTGGCATTGTTTTCTCTTTACAGTTCTAAAATATGGCAGGAGTAATATATTCTTCCTGTTTGTGATATTTGGGCATAAAAGCAGATCTTCAAAATATGGGGCACCTGAAAACTGTATTATGAATGTATTTGCAATTTACAAACCTATATGCTATCCTTTTAGATGTAATGTACCTGAAAGTATTTGCCGTGTTCAAACCATGGTTCCAGTATAAGCTAAGACTTGACATCATACTCAACTGCCATAGCATAAATGTGTAGGCTGTATTTCAGCACAGAGTTACTCACAGGTAACCCCCATTGGCATCAATTGGATTTGCATGTAAGAGAGAGAGAGAGAGAGAGAGAGAGAGAGAGAGAGAGATTGGAATTGCAGCCATAAGCCAGTTCCGTGTCTTTTTTTAAAGTCATACTTCTATCACTTTTAAAAAAAGAAAGTATACACAAGAAAGAACTTTTTTGTCTTTTAAAGCTCAGTTATTTTGAATATTCTTTTATTATTGTAAAAATGTGTAATCTTGTTCAATTTTTGAATTGCTGCTTTTCTTCTCATGTTCCTAGATAATTATATTACTGGGGGTAAATGTAATTACCTGTTGCTCTGTTAACTCCTTAAAGCAAAGAGGGATTTCTCTATATTTGTCAAAGTGTAGGAATTAATATGTGTGTTCACTATAACATGTTACCTTAGCAATACAAATCAAAGGCTTTGTAATATGTTCTGTTACGTAGGTATATGAGTCTAGAGTATGGATTGCCATACAAGTGAAAACTTCCTTTTTAAAAGGTTATTTATTGTCATTTCTACTTGAGTTTGAAATAGTTTCAAATTTTGTAATATTTTAGGAGGGGAAAATTATTGTAGTTATCTTTTTCATATTCTTTTGAAAAATGCTTCCAGTTTAATATGTTGTACCATTTTTTTTCCTTCACCAAGAAATGACAGTGAAATTCAATGCATAACACTCTGACAGCCGCAGTTTAAAACCTGTGATCGAAGTGAAATGTGTAAACTTCTGCTGGGTTATCATGTGCTTTGAAATAGAGTATTGTTGGAAGTAATTAGAAAATATATTAAGGTTTCCTGGTAATGAAGGCATGTAAGTTTTAATAATTGTTGCTTTCTGAATAAGTGTCACACTTTATCTTTAAATGTATATGGAGTTCCAAGTTAGGTCATTTCTGAATGGAATGTAAAACAATACTAAAAACAATGCTTCAATAACTTATCTTGGTGTTGCTAATAAAATTAAAAAGCTGTTAAACATTAGTATAGTTTGGAGTCATTTTGTTAATTCACTCAACAACAGAACTGCCAGAAAGCTGTTCTATCCACTGAAAGACAAGGATCCAGCGTGAGGTGTTTTTTTTCCCCTCCGTTTCTTTTTTCTTGTTCTTTTAATACGAAATTGAGCAGTGCAATTGGTGGGGGGGGGGTCTTTTTTTTCTGAATACCTTGAACGAAAAGACCAATTTGTTAAAATGAAAAGTCACCGCCACATCTCCCCCCCCCCACAGTGTAATAATTAGTTAGCTGAAGAAAAGTATATTAAAGAGTGCCATAGAGGATGTCTCGGAGAGATCTGTCTTCTTTCACTGATGTAAACCAGGAATAACTCAGCTGCAGGGTGATGGGCTGAAGATTCACAGTGTGCCTGGTAAAAGCGGGATGTGAGGCAACCATGGATTCTTTCACTTTTCCTTTCTGAGCCTTCCTCATTCCAGTCTCTGGCCCATTAGAAGCCTGCCCTGCTACAGCGGAAAGCTGGGACACATCAGGAGCAAAATGGCTGTGCCACATCTCCTGCCTTGAGGGGTCCTTGCAGGGCATAACACGAATCTTCTGGTTGCTCTCAGGCCTCCTAGAAGAAGTCATGGAGCTGATTGATTCAAGCCAGGCCAAGCGGCCATCTTGCCAAATCTTGCCTTTCAGGGCTGGATGAGATCTGTCCAGCCCTGAGACTGATGGGAGGCTTTTTCCAATTGCTTATATAACGTCTGTCCCTTTCCTGCTATCATAACTTACTTAATGTTTTCAGTTCTGAATAACATATTGGTAGATTTTTGTTTATGCCATCCAAACGCCATGAGTCAGGACCTGACATTTGAGTGTTCTGTGTCATACTGAGAAAAATCTGTAGTTCACCAGTAGAACAATTATATTATTTTGGAATGCTTGGAAATAATACAGCATTTGTGAGATAACTAACATTTATCCAGACTCAGTGTGAGATTGTTCTCTCCCTCTCTCACGCACACACTTAGGCAGCACTTCCCCTACTGGAAACCCTTCAAAACACTGAAAAACTCAGAAGAAAGTTGCAACTGTACCAAAAATATCCATTCTTAGAGGCCTGGGGCCTTATGCTATGTTCCTGGAGCACAGATAGTGGAACTTTCTTTGCATTCCATGCTCAATATGAGTGGCAAGATGATGTCCCAGGTTCCCAATAGAAAATGTGCGTGAGTAGCATGATTTGAGGTCTACACCATCCTATCTAACTCTGTAATGATGCAGCTGAAGTCCCCTCACTAGTGTTGAAGTCTCTGTCACAAACAGTACGGACGTTCTTGTGGCTTTGTTGAAGGGACCTGTTGGGCTCATGTGATTTGTGGATATAGTCGTTTCTGTTTGCTTGCGTAATGTCGACTTGTTAAAACAAAGCAAAGGTTGCAGGATAGCATGCTTCTCAGTTTTCTGGCAGGTGTGTCATGGGCTATACAGGCATCGGATGAGTTCCTCCACCAGTGCATAGGACTATGATAACTGATGATCTGTATTGCAGTGAACTGGATGAATCAGATGTGTTGAAATGCCTTAGAGCTTTCAGTAGAAAAGCAGAACTATACCAGGAAACCAAGAATGCTTTCATTAGAAGGGCAGCCTCCTTGTTACATGGCACACTGATTTGGAAATTATGGGGTAGGAATTTAAAAAGAAAAAGATTTGTGGTATGGTATAGGGATTGGATAGCTGTTCCAATAAGTGAATAGATACATACAGTCCCCTCTTAGACACACACAAACCCTTGAATGCACATCAAGTTGAAGCATATTTGGAATCCCTTGGTTTGGTCTGGAGGGCACAGGATTCCTGTACTACATGGCGCTATTACATTAGAAGCAGCTTCTGTTAGGGCTGGCTTCATGAGATTGGAAGCTGAACTGTCTCAAAGTTCACTGCTCATTGAGGTTATGCTGAACTAATTAGCTTTCTTTATCTATGGATGTGTGGAGTTGTAGGAAAACTAATAATCCTCCAAATTAGGTGCATCTAGACCTTTGGTGCAGCAGAACCTCTACAGCATTTTTATGGTCCCCTCAGTTCTTTCTTTAGGGTCACCATTGGTTCATGCAGTGTGGAATGTTGCCCTCTTCCTCTTTCCTAATCCTTTCATCAACAGCTATGTATCATGCTTCCAGATTTGTCTCTCAGTTTTTCAGCCCAGCCCTAGGCATGCATGCTTAGAAAAAAGACAACTGAGCTAAGCTACATGGGATTTGATACCAAGTTAAGAGTGTCCAAGACTGCTACCTTAGTTTGAGGTATGTACTAGGAAAGTTTGCAATCTATTTAATACTTTTTCAGTTATATCTTTGACGTTTATTTTTGTGGAGGGCTTCCTAGAACAATAAGGTTTATTTCCACAGTGCTGAACTTCAGCTTGGGTTTCTCCAAGGTGACCCACCAGAGATTCTCAGAAAGACACTTCTATTCCCCCCAATTACCAAGAATTTGTTGATTTCCTGGCATTGGCATGTTTGCTTTTCTTCACTCTGCAAAGAAGAAATGCCTGTCCTGGGTGTTAGTTACTTTGGGTGGTAATTTTGGCCTACCCTGTTTCTCTTTGGCCCTTCTTCCTTCAGCCCACCCACCACTGGAATCAAGAGTTTCTCCAGAATGGACTTTGGTGCCAGGACAAAAGTGGTGCTGCACCCCCAGTTAAGTTGGACCCAGACCTACACAAGCTTTCTAGTTGGATAAACCCCTTCATCAGACAAGACAACACACTGGCACATTTTCAGCAATACATAAAAAACAAGGAGACAATCCCAGTATTTAAAGTATTTCAGGATGATTGCAACTTCATCAGAACACTTTTAGAACTTCTAGTAGATATGATACATTGACCAGAAGGGAATTACAAAGTCTTTAACAACTCATGAACACATGATCTCCGGTACAGCTGCTGACCTTTGCATTCAGTAAAGTTGTGAACTTTAAATCTCAGACATGTCTTGTAAAAGTTGAAAGATCAGGGATGGGGGGAGTGACTATGCAGGGCAAAAATGAAGAAGCACTTCAGACAAACTGTTTGCATCCACAAAACTGTATCCTCCCCATGAGAACGGTTGCTGCCACGAAGACTGATTTCATGTTTGGCCCAAACAACTCACACAGTAAAAACAAAGGCATCTCTGTATTTTATTAGGAATACCACTCGCTGCCTGACTGAAGCTGTCCAAGGGCTTAGCTCCAGAAGCATTACTTTTCTTGTGCTTCCACTCTTTCTTTCCTTTTGGAACTGACTTTGAGATCAGCATGATGCATGTGAGCTGTGTGATTTGATCATCATAGCTAAGCTAAGGGCCTTCAGATAAGTCATATGGCCATTTGATAGGGTGACTCCTTGTCCTAGGCCAGAACTGCACTCTTTGGTCAGTGGGCACTTCAACCATTTTTGATATGTCAGCTTGAGTTTGGGTCCCACATACAACTTCCTTGCCTGTTCACTGCTTGGCCAGGCATAACTTGAGACCAGGATACTTAAAGAAGTTCCTTTCCCCTTTCCAACCTATCTAGTCACTAAGGTCATTTGAGAATGTTCTCCTGGTGACCCCACATGGGCCCATGGCCCAGTCATGGTCCACCGGAAATGAGCCTTCTCTGGAATTCCCCATTTCTAGAGGTCAGGCAGGCAGCAGAACAGTGTTGTTTCTGGCACCTGGTAAAAATGTTCACGTTCTAAGAAGCTCTTGAAATTACTTAGATGTGGAACAGGATATAATATTATAAATGGAAAATAATAAAATAAATAAATACATTTTTATATCTTTATTAATAGTGCATTGAGCACACTCATGCACTCACCCTGGTATTTTTCTCAGAAATGATTTCAAGACACCTTTCAGCAACAAAATATCAACCAATATAAAGAACAATATCACACCATTTGTTCAACCACTACCATAATAAAAACACAATTAACTTAAGCAGCTAAACATTCCAACGAGCAGCAAATGCAGCAGTCTATAAGATCAGAAACAAGATGATAATAAATGGGAACAGCACTGGCATACTAATGGAAGGGACGTAAGAAAAGGGGCTGCTTAAATAATCCGGTTTGAGCTAGCGCCTAATGCTGCACAGTGAAGTTCTGACCAGGAGGGTGTCCCACAAAGTGGGAGCCATCCTTCCCCGTCACTCACCAGTGCAAATGTTGCTGTCTTCTCAGTCAAATTGCATCTGGAGACAGAGTCATGGAGTTTGACTGCAGCACTGCCATATTTTCAGTTTTCAGGTGCAATTCTGTAGCACCCGAACTTGGAGGCTCATGCTCATCCAAAGCAGAGGGACAAGTGCTGGAAGCCATCTCCCATCCTTCTGCCCCAAGTGTTCAGTAGATTGCTGGTTTTGCCTGTTGAGCCGGATTATTCCAGAGGGAGAGGGAAGGCTGCTGGAAAGTCTTCAGGAGAACTTTTATCCTGGCCTCGCCAGGCTTCTCCCCTCCACAGCCACTGGAATGCCTTCTTCTCCCTACCTGCAGTCCTTCCCCAGATTCAGAGAGCGGCTTGGTCTGTGTAGTCCTTAATGGCTGTAGGTGGAGAGATTGGTGCTAAGATTCCCAGTTGCAGCTCCAAGTGCTCCCTCTGACCTGGGACCTGAGAATCCTGTCATCCTCGGATGCTGTCTAGGGGGCAAAGGATTGTTCCTTTACTTAACCTGATTTTTATACGCAGTACTCTGTTGCATATAGTGGCATTAATGTGCATAAGAAAAAGAAGGCAGGACCCTTCCCTAGGAACATACAACCCAACATTCAATGCAAGAGAGGTAACAGAAAAAAGGGTAGAGAAGTTGACAGAGAGAGTAAATAGAAGATACATTTATTTCAGTTGCATGTACTTGGGCTTCATTACAGTAGAAGAAGCTTCCTCAACCCCATGTGCTTCAGATGTTGTGGACTGCAGCAACCACCACTCCTGACCGTGGGCCTGCTCGGCTGGTTCCAATGGGAACTGATGTCCAAAATACCTGGACGATACCATGTTAGAAAAGACTTTAACAGGGCATAGAAATGACAAAATCATGCCAAAGGCTTCAGAGGAAAGATGAGCTTTGAGGACCTTGAAGGAGGCATAAGGTGGCATCTAGCACGTGTAGTTAGAGACAGTTTAGGGCATAAGAAGCATCAGTGGAGAAGGGGTCGAGGAATTAAACAGGCTTGTAAGTCACAGTTTAAAGAGCTGCTGTGAGAAATTTCCAAAGGGCAGGAGAACGCCAACAAATGTTGCCCATCCTTTCCTGGAGGAGCCTTAGCCTAATCTATGTGAAGTCATGGCTGAGTAGAACAGTAACTTCTCATGCAGAAGCTTGCTGGGTCAATCCTTGGCATTTTTACAGCGAACAGGACAATTCCTGCCTGAAACGGGAAAGCCACAACCAGGCAGGGTCACTGGATCCATGTTGTGACACAGCCCAGGGCAGCACCATCTTCAGGCCCTCCTGGCTTGGTGGGAAGGGCACAGGTATGACAGAGAAGACAAGTTCTCTTATGTTCTCTGCTGAGGACCGTGCTGATGGATGCTCTCAGCACTTGCACACTTCCTTGAATGGTGTGAGGACCAGCAGGGTTAGCATGGTCCAGCCTGTGGGTTGTTCTTTGTTTGTAACATAAGCAGTATCCTGCAAATGGCACAAATTTGTGCAGCGGGTGAATTTAGAAATTGGATTTAAGGGTCTTCCACCCTCCCCACCCACCCCTTCTATGCAACCACAAATGTTTCCATTGTGAAGCGCACAACCCGCTTTTCTTTTACAGACCACTGTTCCACGCATATATGCAGATTCCATGCTTTACAATGACTTGCATATTTCTGGTATGGTGGAGCAAAAAGCAAGCAACAAAACACCCTCTGTACCATCCCTGATTTTAATAGAAAAAACAAGGTGACATCCTTTGAGCACACCCAAGTCTGCATCTCCCCTCATTTTAATCATGGCGCCATTATGACTACAGTTTCCTTCTGCTGTCCTAGGATTAAACACCATTTTGTTGTGGGAAAGGATAATAGATTTTAAAAATAAAAGCAGTAAGTTGAGCATCTGTAAGCACAAACATTCCCAACAGTACAGGAAAGAAATGATGCTGCGGCGATTATGGCCAGCTTTGAGGGCTTCTGGGCCCATGTCAGGCCAGATGTTGACCTTGCTTGGTGTCCCCAAGCTCCAGCTGTAGCTGCATGACCAGTGCCACCACCAAATAAAAATACAATACAATACAATAAAAGCCAAGACTACTAATAAGAGGCTTCATGCATCCATTCAAAGGAGGTGTCTATTTGCTAGAACTCTTTTTGGAAAGAAAGATCTTCTCCAAAGCTCACCCCAAACAACCCAGTCCCAAAGTACTACTCTGTATGGGTATGTTTCTTTGTCAGAGGTGTCAAAAACAGCATAGTGACAGAGAGCACAGAGAGGGGAAGGTTATGTCTCCTCCAGCCACAGCAGTGGTGAATTCTCCCTCCTGAAAAACAATTGTTTGAATTGGGATGGGAGACTCCTTTGGCCCCAGAATGGGTTTCCCTTTGATGCAAATAACTTCTTTGAGAAGGGGAAGATTTTTGGTGGAACCATAGCAGGTGGTGAAAACTCTAAGCTTTTCTTTCTTTTCTCTGAGGTTCTACTCTCTTACTACTGCTGATATTTAGATGGTGAAAAGAATGGACATTAGTTGCATTCGTACAATTAAGATCACATCCAGTTTTGTTCACAGGGACTTTGTTGATATCTGTAAGGTGACTGCCATCTCTGTAAGTGGGTCTCACCCCACCTCACCCAAATGATGGCGTTCTAATATGGGGCATGTGTGGCATAAGAGATGGAGCAACTCATGGAATAAAAACCTGGCTCGCAATTCACCTGGAAGGATCCTGGCAACTGCCCCACTGAAATGAATTCAGAAGCACAGGAGAATTCCCCGGGGGATAGTATTCCTCAAACTTGAACAGTAAAGAAAGCCAGGAGCCCAGCCTTTTCACTGGGTACTTTTTCACCATCAGCTCCCCTTCTGTTTGTTTTGGGAAAATCCTGGAGTTTAATCAGAATTATTTACAAGATAATGGCCCATTGTTTGTAGCAAGACAGATGCCGTCTGTGGGAATTTGGTGTTTTATGCTTCATGCATTGCTCTGCCATTGCTGCTTGCAGATGGGATCGCAGTGGTACTGGTGCAATCTCTTTTTAAAAGAAATTTAGGGGAAGCTTTCAAAAGAGGTTTGAAAGAGGTTGGGAGAATTATAAATGGAAAAGGAACCAGAGCACTGGGGGGGGGGGCGTTTCTTACCTACAAACACTTCTTTCATGCAGAGCGTTTTTAGAGCTTTGTATAAGTGAGAACTGAAGGGACCTGAATCCACCCTAAATACGGGATAAAAGGAGTGACTCTAATACGCACACTATCCCATTTAATTTATTACACTAGAATATCTGATCCCAATGATGCTGATGCTGGTGATGATTTTAATTATCCCAGTTGACTGTATTCCATATGCCTGTGTAAATATGTCGTGTGGCTCCAGCTGTGTTGCACTCCTGGTGCAGTGTACTCTCCTGCACTCTGCAGGGCTCGCACATGCACACAAACACCCGTGTGCCCATGTGACTAGATATGGGAGCAGAGAAGTGTCTGTGAGAACAAATGACACACAATTGGACCGTGCTTTTGAGAACGACTTCCAAAGCTCCTTCTAATGGCATTTGTCCAAATCACCATCTATACCCTGGGCTGGTATTCTGGACATGCAGAGCACTGTTCTAGATTCTGCTCCCATGGCCAAATTTCTACATGCCATTTTAGTATTATTGAGCAGATGCTAAAGGAAACATCTGTTTGGATTTTTTTGAGCCTATCTCCAAATTCTTGTGAGTATTTTGTGAATGTTTTGCCTTCACAGCACTCTGCTCTTTTTATATTGACCAGATGATCTTGTCCGAGATGATTGGCAATCAGAATTTAGCTGCTCCAGTGTCTGGAGAAAAGCTTGGAGAAAATGTTTGCCATCATCACAGTGTCCTTTCCTTGTGTATTGCTTCCTATCTCTTTCTAAAGCTGTGTGAAGAATGAATGACAAGCCTTGACTTATTCAGGAAATGCATAGTACCAGGAAGACAAGCATATACCCCCCCAGGGATGAATCGGCCCAATTTCAGTTCCCTTCTGAGTGGGTTGTATTCCAAGAAGCTAAGAAATTAAAAAAGCAACATCTTCTCATCATGGCGTGAACCATGCACCAGGTAGATGGTCCGATTCTCATTCCCACAGTGTCCCCAGGAGTAGCAATTCACTACTCAAGTGAATGAAACCAATTCCATCCTAGAGTTGAATGCTGCAAACCTGATAGATGTCTGACTACACTTCTGGGGAAACCCATCTGCCAGCCCTGGCCTTTCCCTTGCCACCATCTGAAGGGGAAATGGCACCACCTCCCTTCTATGTTCCTTCCAAGTAGACCCTTCTCGTCCACTCCCTGCTGCCATGAGTACTCCCAGTCCTGGGGAAGGAAGTCAAAATGGTAAGATTCCAACCCAACCCAAATGGTAAGATTCCAACCCAACCCAAATGGTAAGATTCCAACCCAACCCCTGTCCCTCTTCAGTTTGATGAAATTGCTGTTGATTGATTTCTCTACCCTTTATCTATGCCTATTCTAACATAAACATCTCATCACAGCAATTTATTTCAGAATTTTCTAATTAGGTGAGTTGAAGCTGTGGAATATTACAACTTTAAAAAATTCTGACTTACAGAATGACAAGGTCTGTCTTTTCTCTCTGTATATTTTCTGCCCCTGGATGTTTGTCAGTGCCTGCTTATTTGCAATTTTGTGTTGCTCATAAGGCGGTGGATTTCTTTTCCTCTCCATGCCAATGGTTTTTATGTTGGAGTTATCAGTGCAGGCTAGGGAAGTCGTGGGTGCATGCCAATGTCAAAGGCTGCCGCTTGAATGATAATTAATAACATTATGGGACTCATTATGTGTTTAGATGTCCCGGAATCAGAAATGAACTGAACTTGTTAAATTCAGTTCCAGCCCCCAAGAATATCTGGCCAGTTTCAGTGGAGTGAAGGAGCAAAATGCACTTATATCTGCATGAAGGATGAGGAGGAAGAGGAGGAGGAGGAGGAAGAAGAGGGAAGAATAACACTTGAAAGGGCTACAGCTAATGCGAATCAGTGGCACGTGCAGCTTCCAATTTTTCACAGGAGTTCAGGCATGGAATCAGTTGCATAGTTTTAGAAGAATGCATGGACTGGGTGCGTAATAATATTTATAGACTTTAGTCCTATTGTGTCAGCCGTTTGCTGAGACATTTGAGATGGGCGATTCTGCCGTTTCAAGTCCCAAAGAACCATTTCACATGCGACCAATTACTTCTGTCAGGGCAGGGAGGACCCAGTCCCACCTCCGTGGGTGGGATCCCAGCTCCCACTTTCAGAGGTCAATCACAGGGTTTTTAGACCTCTGTGCCTACTGCTCCCATGCAGCCAGACCTTTTCTGTTAAAACTGTTTAAATTACAGCCCAGCAATAATAATAATAAAAAAGATCATGTGTGTTTCCCATTGAACAGGTTCTTTAAGGCTATTATGATAATTAAAAACATATGGTGCCTACATGAGTCAGGGGGAGACTGCAGATGTACAAATTAGGTATTATATAAGGTTTCTCTTTTTGTGCCCTTTTAAAAACATCAAGCCACCAAAGTTTAAAGAGACAAAGTTTTTTTTCTTTGCTCTTTTCCGGAGGGGGAGATTAGATAGGGTTCTGTTACTGGACTTATTAAATATGCATACCTCTTTTCTTATACATAATCAGAGCAAGCAAACTCTCATGCTTAGGCAAGTGTTTGGGATACACACACTCACACACAGAATGGGGACTGCAGTATTTATGGAGGAGATATGGAAACACTTGGTTTCCTACAAGTTTATTAGAGACCATGAAACCTTTTGCATTTTTTATGATGTTTCCTTGTGAAGACACAGAGGATTCTATTTATTAAATATTGAGTTATATTGAAATTGGACTGATGCAGCCAAAGAAGGATATTTCTCGGTTTTCTTTTTCTTTTCTTTCTTTTTAAAGTGGCATGTATGCTAATATTGATTACACTGCAAATACTCATTTGTTTTAATTTAAAAATGCAGAATTGATTTTGAGAAGGTGATAAATACCACTAATAAAAAAAATCAAAATGGGGATTTATAATGATTCTCCCTTAAGTCGATGGTTTAGCAAGGCTTAATGGAGAATAAAAGTAGATATATTCAGAAGTAGCCAGCGTTAATGATTATTTGTCATTTGCTAACACTGCAGGAATCTGACTATCCTGACAATATTCTGGGGATTTTTAAAAATGATCTTGGCAGTCGTTTGCACACACTGCTTTGCAGCTCATAAAATGTACAAATGGAACCCAAGCAGGGTTTGCATATCCAGAGCTGAATGAGGAGAACAAGAAAAATTGACTTCTGTGGCTGAAAAGTTTCTATGACCACTTGTTACACCACTCCTTCCCTGACTAATAACTCCAGGAGTCCCTCTACCCCAAAATATACCTCAAAGTTCAGTTACATTGCAGATCTATAGAGAACCTGGTCAGAAATATGTTGCCCTTTAAAATAATTTAGAAAGAAATGCTTTAAAGACCCTGTCCCCATTTAGAATGTTAGCGGCTGACAAACTGGAGCCCAATGGAGAAGTACTTTCATATTTAGTATTTGCAAGTGAGATTTACAACAACTTATTGCAGCGTATCACTAGCCTCATACAGGCACGCTTCCTTATGAGGTTCCAGCCAGCCACGCCGTTCTCTGGGTGTCTCCGTTCCATCCTCTTCGCTCCCACACTCTGCCCTTTTCCATGCTTCAGTTGTGACTCATCTGATTCTGAGGAGAGGAGGAAGGTTACGTATTCTGAACAGTCTGGGCTTTCCCTGAGCACATTGTTTCATTCTCCTTGTTTTTTAATGTTCCATTCGGCCTCCAGGCCTGGTGGTAATTACCAACTGAGTTGCCCATTCAACGCAACAGGTTTGTGTCTATAGCTGCAGCATGAGGGGACTGCTCTGCCTTGTCCCCTCACGCCTGAATGTGGATTCTTGCAATCCAAATACGCAGCGATACAGTATGTGTCACGATGCTGACAGAGTCTTATGTATCATCAATAGGATGTATCCTACATTCAGGTCCCCAGTAAGAATGATAACACATTACCACCATCACCATCGTTAGCAATTATTGTGTGCATCATCATCATCATCATCATCATCATCATCATCATCATCATCAGGAATGTTATCACATGTGCAATGTGGCTGTGCTGGTTCAGCCAATTGTATCTTTTCATGTGTATGGGATGCCCCTTCTAAGGCTAGTGGGTCTTGAGCACTGGCTGCTTGCATGGCAAAGCTGGATTGTCCCATGACTTGCATCTCTTCTTCACCCTGGCAAGAAGCCACCTTGCCTACCAGCAGCATCAGACAAAGATTGCCAGATCGTCCTTCTTTTGGCTTTGGACTGATGCAACTTATTTGACAACAGAATGCCAATTACAAGACTATCTGATTATGCTATGCAGTCACTTTTCTGTACTGGATGAAAACTGGTAACTGAGCGAGAGTGGAATTCTCCATGTTTGATCTCATTTGCTCCATGTAAATGCACACTTTACCTTCTGTTCAGAAAGTGCATTGTGTTTTGCAATGCAAAGACGGCTAGATTGATTTATTACATTTCTATGCAGCTCAATAGCTGAAGCTCTCTGGGTGGCTCACAACAATTAAAACCATAAAATACAACATGATACAGCATACAATAACAGGTTAAATGTTTACAGCGAAGAAAAAAATCCAAAATAAGACCTAACTGCTGTGCAAAGATTCAAAATGTAGTAACAAGAATTGCAGCAACAGAAACGTGACGCCTAGGATGCTGTCTAGGTAGTATCACGTGCCCTTCTCCATTATAGTGGTTTTGACTTCTAATTCATGGTATGGAAAAGGTGTGTTGAGGCAGATTTCGTACCCCTTCTCAAAGTCAGATTTGGGGCACACCAGTGAAACTGATTACCAGGAGACTCAGAACGGACAAAAGAAAGGACACAAAGTGTCACTCACTTATGGACTTCGCAGTTCCAGGAAAGGGTTGTGGACACCAGCTCAGCTTGCTTTAAAGGGAAGGAAAATGATGTCTATCAGTAGCTGTTACTCATGGTGGCCTTATAGGATGCCAGGAAAATGCAGCAGTAGCTGCGGCTTAGGATGGCTTTGAGGGGGAATGGACAAATGTAGCAATGGCTCCCAGCCCTGGTAAACACACAGCATGCAACCTCCATGAACCTCTGCAATGCTCCACTAAATTGGGGGTGCAGAACCTCAGCCCCAGTCCAGCCCCTTGGGGTTCCTCAGAGGGCTAGATCCTCTACCCATGGCCCCACTCCACTCACTGAGCACTTATCCTTTGGTGGGTTTTGCCTTTTGTGCAGACTTTGTTCTATTCCACAATCTTGTAGTAGCTCTTCTAAGCTTAGCTTCTGGAAGGAAGAACACTAACCTAAAGTATGCTAGCATTTCCAGTATTTTGTCCCATGCATTTGTCTTTCGTCTGCATTCCTCACTGGACTTTAGCTTCCCAGAGTTTCACAGTCCATAAGTTTAAGAAGATTCAACACCCATAAACTAAATCCTATGATAGGAGGTTATTTCTTCCAAGTCCTGCTTGACCATTATGGGGAACAGGGTAGTCTACATGGACCCATTTAGCTTTGTGTTCCGCTGCCATCTTCCCTTACACATCTGCAAAGTTCGCAAAGAGTTCCTTGGAAAGAGAACACAAGAACTCTCAAATTTGGTTGAGCCCTTGAGAAATCTAGGTATAGTGATTGGAAAATGTTTCAGGAGCCTCACTTTTCTTTTATTTCATGAGTGATAGCAAGCTTGCTGTGTTATTTTGCATGTAGGTATTACCGTTTTAACTTTTATAGAGGTAAAATAATACCTTGTCACTCAGCGCAAGTACCAATCACAAAATGAATTAATTGTAATAACTGTTGTCAACTGAACAAAAGACTTGTTGCTTTCCTAAGCAGATTTAACTGCCACTGATAACTATATACAGAGATTCCCATTGGGTTTGCTCATTGTATAAAGTCAGAGCATAATTTCATCTGTCTTTCGCCGCATTTTGTTGTTAAGCGCTTAGAATTGGATTTAAAGCCCTGTTTTTTTTTTTTAAAGCATATCATTAATTAGACCCTTTCCCTTTGTTTATGAAATGTTTCTATATTAAAAAGAAGGACCCTAAACATTTTAACAGTTAATTATAACATTTTTATTTCCATGACTAATTTGTTAAACAAAATAGGTTAACACTGGAGAAGAGAATCATGTAAAACTACATAAAATGTATAGCTAACCACCAATAAAATGCATTAAAGTGATTATTTCTCCTGCTAGAAGGTGAGTAGCATAGGGTGGAATTGCATTCTTTGTGTTCAGGCAGACCCTAAACCCACCCCTTTTATTTTCTATAGTCATAGTTTTAAGGAAAAAATGTGGGGAGGGTTCCTTCTCTGCTTTCTTTATCCAGGAATGTAGAAATGGGACAACTGAGTTTGGCAGGTGGTGGAACAGAGGTGCATTCAGTCACTGGTGGTCATCTCCTCCTATTTGGAAGCAGGTAATTTAGCAGGTGAGCAGGGCATGGGGAAGCTTCTTTCCTCAATGGGTCATCAGATCTATGGAGACATCAGGGGTTCATTGCTGTTGTTGCTTTTGACAGTGTTCCTCACCTGAGGTTCACAAGGGCTGGGGGATGAGTAGACACAGACTGGTCCTCTGGGTGATCCTAGGAAGGTGTTGCCTGTAGAGTTGACCAGCCTGCCAGCTACCAACACTCTCCCTGTACAGCAAGGAGATCAAACCCCTCCCAGCACAAGAACTGCAATTCCATTTCATTAAAGCCTTGGGGGTTGTGTTCTGATGGCCCAAAGAATAGTGATGAAATAAAATAGCCCCTACATTTTCTTGTAAAATGCCAGCTTCTAGCGGCTGAGCCTTGGAAGAGATGGCTCAATCTGTTCGAAATGGGTGGGAAACCTTGGTGGGAAACCTTGCTAAAGAAAGGAAGCTTTGAAATGATTGATAACTGGGAGAGAATGGAGAGGAAGGAAGGGGTGGGGATATCTGAGGAACACTTGAGAATGGAAATGGGACTTCAGGAAGGGACTTCTTAGAATTAACACCTCTGGCAGAGGGCGGGGGGAGAGATTGAGGGAGGCAGAGGCCATCTGGAGATAGTTCCTTTCTCCAACAGGTGCTGCAGCTTGTCACTCTCTTGGTTTTCTGATCTGGGAGATATCCCAAATCAAGCAATTTACCTGCATATCACACATGGACACACACATGCAGAAAGAGAGCGAGAGAGAGAGAGAGAGAGAGATTGAGAGAGAGAGAGGACAATCCACTTTCATTGTGTTTACAGACATTCCCCATTCACCCTCTGAAATTGTAGTTACCTTACAAAACCTTCCTAAGAATAGATCTGTGAGATAATTGTTGTGTGGTTTCTTATCAAAATGCCATTCTTCCAAATGCACAAAGTTCTACACAAAAAGATTTCTGGATACATTCACTTTAAAAAATGAAAAAAGAGCTAAATAGCTTACAGTCAATTTCAGTCTCATGCATAAAGCAAGCTAAATTTGAGGTGTGTGCATCTGAGCTAATTAACTAATTTCACAAAAAAGCTTCAGGATGACAGGAACTCCTGCCAATGCACTACACACATTTTACATGGCTGTTTACTTTAATAATCATAGAAGAGTGCAGTGTTTTCACTACATTTTATTTCTGATTCTCTGCATTATCTTAAAGGAGCACCCGTCAGAAATATGGATAGGAAGGTTCATAGATAATTGTATAGAATTGGGATATTCATGTACAAAGGTACACATATTTAAATGTTTAGTAAAATACAGACAAAAAGCAACTTTTAGTGTTTTGCTAGGAAATGCACCCGTATATGAAAACCATTTTTGACTAGTATGAGGTTGTGTATTTTATACTTACTTTTCATACAGGGGAAAGAATCGTATGAGAAAAATTCTAAATGTGAAATGTATGCCATTCACTGAAGCTCCACATGAGAAATACTCTGTGGCTAATACCAGCCTAATGCAACATATTTCACTAACTTTAGCAAAATGTTTTAAGCTTCCTTTTAAATTTTGCAGAAGTTTGCTGGAACAAGATCCTGCAAATTTGCTTTGGGCAGAATTCAGGGATCCTCATTTTTTTCTGCAAAAAGTGCACCTTTTTCTGTACCTCCCAAAAAAACCTCCCAAGAAATTTGACTAGTCTTATCAAAGGAAGGACAGAGCCAAAGGTTCAGTATTGGCAGAACGCTTTTTTCCCTCCAAATCTTATAAAATTTATTTTCACAAGATACAATAAGAAAGAAAAGGGGATATAGGAAAAGAAGGTGACAAGGGTCAGTCCACAAATATAGAATGTGAGATCAACATTTAAACACATTCCTTAAATCGAAAATCTCATCTGCTATAATCCCATCATAACAATTCAACTATCAATCAGACAAAATTTGTCCAGTCTATTGCTTTAACTTTACAGTAGTAATTACTAACATTTATAAAAACTGCTAATCGTTAATTTCTTTAACCATTAATTACATTGCTCCTAATAAGCATTCCATCTTTGAATAAATCCTTTCACTGGCTTTCTGCAAATGTAAGTATTGGCTGAGCCTTGGATCAGGTGTGATAAGTGATTCCCACGGGTGATTCTTGAGTGGGAAGGAAAGGGAGACAGCCAGTTCAAAGGAGGCAGCCTTCTTTCCTCCAGATAAGCCCACACAGTTCCCAAGGTCCTCTGAAGAGGCATGCTTGATGGTGGCCCCAGAGATGGTCTCTTCAGTGGTCCTGCCTAGGTCCTTCTAGTTGTGGCATGTCTTCCCGGGGAGCTAGGCTTCCCCTTTGTCTTTCCACTGTTCTTCTGTTGCCCCGTATTAAATAAGGAATTTCACTTGGGTGTGGGCCTGGTGGGTTGGGTGCTGTTTTCATTTTTCCCTATAACTTATGTGTTTTATTATGCTTTATTTGCTTTATTGTACATTTTAATCAAGTTTCACTGCTTCTGTATACTGGCCAGACTGTCATTTTTGTGTAGAAAGGCCAGGTACAAATCCAGCCATTCAATCAATCCATGTTTTCCCACTCTGCACTGAGACCACAAGCCTGGATCTCTCCTTGGCTTGGCTTTGTCCCAAATTGATCATGTAGACAAACCTGGTTTAAAGAATTGGCCTCGTACCATCATTCTGCCAGTGTGACATTAGCAGTAAGCATGCTGGAATAGGATTTGGGAGATCCAGTTCAAGTCCCCACTGATCCATGAGGTTCACTGGGGTGACCTTGGGCCAGTCACTGACTCTCAGCATAACCTCCCTCACGGAGGGAAGCAATGCCACGGAGCTCCCTGCTGGGAAAAGGGTGGAATATAAATGTAGTAAAATAACTAACATGGTAAAAGCTGGCTTTGCATTGCCATCAGTTCTATGGAGAAGAAGTCTTTGAACCCTTGTAGCAGTCTTTCTGGGGGAATCATTGTATTCTCTTGCAAATACTGTTCGTGTGAATGTGCATTCATGTATGTTTGGCCCCTTATTTATTCAGCTAAATGTGCAAGTAGAACTGTTCCAGCCCTTTACCATCTGAATTGACTGAGCGCCTTCACTAAAAGAAGTGCATAGATTTCAAAATCTGTACACATATTTCAAAATCTGTACACATATTTACATCCTTCTGGGTTTGATGTCTTTCCCTCCCTGCTTTAAAGAGAGCATCTGAACAGGAGAGTTGGGGAGAACAAACAAAAATAAAATTTTATTTTATTTATTTATTAAAACATTTTTATGCCGCCCCATTCGCCGGAGCCTCGGGGCGGCTTACAACATTAAGTTAAAAAATACAAACATTAAATTACGCCATTAAATTAAAATGTTTGTAAAATACAAACATTAAGTTAAAATGCAAAAAATAACAATATAAAATAAGTCACCCTGGCCAGATAAAATCCAATAATATTAACAATTAAAATGCCGCTTAAATAAAAAGGTCTTCGCCTGGCGCCGAAAAACAAATAACGACGGCACCAAGTGGACCTCTCAGGGAAGGTACACAGAGACCTTTCTGTGTACAGTAAAGGTACACCCTTAAAGAAAATGCTGTTGTCACCCCAGAAAGTGTGTGTGTGTGTCAGAACAGAGGGCACAGATTAAGGGTTGCCACATTTATCTGCTTGTCATGATTTCAAAACACCAGTTCAAGAATGATGGGGCCACTACCAAAAGCTTTTCCTGCTTCCCACAAAAAATGGGCATCACAGTTGCTCCCTGGAGATCCACGGGCCCTGCAGCAGCTCTGGAAGGAAGGGATGGTGAGTTTAAGCCCCATCCATGTCACATGGCGTTCCCCTTGGCATGTGACCGGGGAAGGCTGGGATACAAGCTGGATCTGAGAAGTTCAGGTTGTGCCTGCTTTTAGCTGAGGAAGCACTGAGGATGCTAATCCCAGGAGTGACCCTGAGATCATAGCATAGCATTGCAATTTGCCGTTGGTCTGGAAATCTAACACTCAAAAAGTGAGCCTTTCACACACACAAGGAGAGTTCTCCATCTTCCATTAAAGTGACAAACAGCTGGGACAAAGTTTAGTTTCCTCCTCTCCTTTAAGTCCCCTAAATTTGGAATTTTAAAGTAGAGTTTGTTAAAACCCAATTCAACACTGTCCAGTAGGTAGTTCAGCCATGCACAAACAGAACGAACAGAGATGGTTCAGTACAGGGGCATCTTTTCAAAGTATTTCGAAAATGTTAATTCTCAACTTTCATTTTAATCCAGGGCAAAGATATTATTTGTTTGTTTTGCCTTGAGTGCATTTCAAATATCAAACACTGTTTATAAAAGTTAACTGTGGGCAATATTTTCCAAGCATTCTTGCAATACCAAACTAATACAATAGACATTTGGGGTGGGGCGGGGGATGTGAAAATAAATGCACTTCATGGGCAGGAGACCTTGTATGCCAAGTTTTAGCCCGGCTGCATTTTTACAGCTGAGTTATAAACTCCAAGGAAAAAAACCACAGTCATACCAGGATTTATCATGGAGACGCTGACACCACCCTAGCCAGTGCAGGGCCATTGGGCGTTGCAGTAATATACTGGAAGGAGAAATCAGTTCATTAGTTAGTTATAAACAAAGGACAGGGACTGTAATTTACGGTAGATATTTTACCAGCTTCCTCTGTATTTACAGCTTAGGACTCTGCAGTGGGTTTTTATTTCGGGAGATCGTATTTAAGCATTTTTAGATTTAATGCCCATTAGCTTAGATGTGTCCATTGTGCTTTATTTAAAAAAAAAGTCTTGCTGAACCCTCATGTAGCTTTCTCTGTGGTATTGTCTTCTTTCTCTGTTGCTCATTAGAAAAATGTTAAAAATCCATTTTCATCTGATTAATAATAAAGCTGATCGCATGTAACCTAATTTTCATTCACTGCTGCCCCTGTCTGTGGAGTCATATACAAAGTGACCTTTGAATCACCACTGGGCCCATAAAGCACAATAAGCACCATTGTCCTGTCAAAAATTGAAGATGTTTTACATCATTACAAAATTTAATGTTCCATCTTTTCAAATGCACTACTTTTCAAAGGCCACATTCCAATTGAAGCTTATTAAAATCAGACTCAAGTTTCCTGTGCTGGGGATGAGAAAGAGTTTCTCATGCATTTTGGAGTAATATGAATCACTCTTTTAAAACAGATATGGTTACATATTAGTTTTGAAAGGTACAGTAACTGCTGAACCTCCACTGTCTGCAACAGTGAGGCTTTTGTGCTTATAAATCTAATAACTGCCTCCTGATCCTCTTGTACTTCATCCACACTGTATCCTATTTACTTGTGGATCAGTCAACTTTCTAAATAAAATTGTTGTTCAAAAGTTCAGGGGTTGAATTATAGGAGTTTCTGGCTCAAAGATTCTATTAAAGTTGTTAGCAGGCAGCTGTGAAATGGCAGTTGTTTTGGTCGACTCCTCCTTCGCTAAATTGGATATTGGGACGGGGAGAGTAATCCTTTCGAGGCCAGTGTTGTATCACTGTGAGAAGTTTGACCTCCTAACCTTTTGAGCCAGATAAATAGATGGATGGAGAAATATCTCACTCTCGGAGTTCGTTCAACATGCGCCTATCTTTGGCCACAAGGGGGAAAAAAACACCTCTTTGGCCATGTGGATATTTCCCACTTTGCGTTTCAGGTTTGGATTCCTGGATGTAGTTTTGGTTATGCTTTGACTTGTTGACATGGTGGTCTGTCGCCCTCGTTTTATACTACTGAAGATAATGCTCTGTGGAATCCCTGCTTGGGTGAATATCCAACTTATGCTTATAGTTTCTGGTCAAGCAGGTAATGCATGTTCAGAAAACAAAGTCCCTCCTGAAGTTCACTTTTTTGGCTGTGAATAATCGGAAAATTAAGAATATTAAATCTTAACACAAGAAAAAATAATATTTTAACCCTGAACCCCCTTCAAAATTTGTGTTTAATTGAGAATCTTGAAAAAATAGAGTTGTTTATCATCGTTAGTAGGCTACCTTTAAGGAGAAACTGCTTCCCTTTCTGTTTCTATGTGTGCATTAGTTAAATTCAAGTTAATGAGAATTTGTTTCAGCTTTGTCACCTCTCTGCACTGATTTCCACTCTAATTTGTGCTTGCTTCTGTGTCCATGCACCAGCCACCTATTAACTATTTCATTTATTTATTTAAAATTCTTCTAGAATGTCCCTTACCCTGGTCTTGGGATGGTTTAACAATAAGACAATAGAAAATAAAACAAAACACAGCATCCTAATAAAATTTCCAACCAACCAGCGATAAAGCCCCAGTTGAAACAATCAGATCTGCAAACATTGGGAGAATAAAGGGGTTTTAGAAAGAATGAAGAACGAAGAAAAGAACCAAGACAAGCATGAAGTGACGGTGCCAGGCGAACCTCTCCGGGGAGGAAATTCCACCACTTTCACCTTGATGTGGCATTCCGCATAGTCATTTGAGCTGCTTCCATAGCATCACTGTGAGAAGCAGAATCCCGTGCTGGACCATACTTGGGCAGGCGTCATGGACCCCTGCTTTGCTATTGGATGGTGGCTCGATCAATATCCACCAAAAACCCTCCCCAAGAGAGGGAAGCTCCTTGCAACGCATGTTGCTCTGTCTTCTTCCTCTCATTTGTAGACCCCTTCCCAGGTCTTGTTTAACAGAGAGGTTTTCTTCAGATAAACCCAGTCCATCAAAGATAATGCAGGGCATGCGATGATGTCACCCAGTCTTTGAAGACAACGTGTCCCATCAGCAGTCTCAGTCAGTGAATACTGTTGCTTTGCTTTGCAGATTCCCCCACCAGCACCCAAGAAACTACCCAGACTAGAACAGCCTGATGTGTTTTGGTGAGGATGTTAGCACAACGCTCTCTATTTCATCTTAGTCTTAGGCATGGTCTCCTTATTAGAAATTGAATGTGGAACTGCAGGCCACTGAAGCTGAAATAGGAGAGGTTCCTAAGGATGGCCAACCAGGTTACCTCATTTGCTTGATCCCCGAGATGCTGTACCTGCAGGTAAGATAAGATTCCTGCTGAGGAATCAAATGAGTGCATGGGTTTTCCATCCCTGAGGTGTGCACACTCACTATGCTGTGAGACAAGTCAGCCTGAGAACTTCACTCTCTAAGATGGGCCTCGACTTGTGCATTTTTAGGAAACCTAATACATGGAAAATCAGCCTGTTTGCACAAATAAAGTGACTCTGGTATTCCAAGCACTGATTTGTGTGAAACAGACAAAAGACTGTGCTTTCTGCAAGTGTTACAATTGTGTGCAAACTGTGACTTTGTGCAAACAGCACAACTAGCCCTCTTTAGAGATGAAAGTCCACTGAATCCCCTCCCTGCACCAAACTGGGTTTGTTTCTGATCATCACATTGGAAGAGGGCAAGTCATGCCAGCAAATCAGCCCGTTCCTGCACATGGTGTGCCTGGCTGGCTGAGTGTGTGTTTTAACTATAGCCCAAATCCTTGTAACTTCAAAATCAGCCCTGCGTTTAATTTGAAATACCATCTGGCCTGTGGCAGGCATCTTCCCCTCTAGCCACGCCATAACTACTCATTTCTGTGAGTGCCAAAGTTCACAACTCTCCCCTTTGATCATAATTCCTGCTTTTGACCAACAGTAAAGACCACCCACCCTTTGTAATGACCTCAGATATTTGGGAGCAAAACTTTTCTATAATAATGTCTGGGGGAAAAAATTGGCTCATTTTCTCTGGAAAATATTAAAATGTGCTTCTTATGCTGTCAGAATCAGTAGCATGACCTCAACATGCAAGAGTTTAGACTTCACTTTTCACTGAGGTTTAGTTCATAAAGCAGAATTTTTAGCAGCAGCAATTAATAATGAATCGGGAGAGACACGTCTGAATTATGGACACATTTTATGTGTTTGAATTTGTGGATGCAATTGCAAATTACCTGTCTGATGAATCCAGGTGTGGCAGAATACAATTGTCCACATGGGCCACACTGAACAAATAGAACCAGAATAGTTCTATTTAATGTAAAGAAAGCAAGAAAATACCCCTTCTCTCCACCACTGCTTTTCATTCATCTTCTGTTCTACAGTGGAGGTTGTAGAAGGTTTGGCCTATGGTCCGGAAGCCATGATGGACTGGATATTGGGTACCAAGCTTTAGTTCAGACTAAATAAAATTCATTTCCTTTGAGGGATGGACATTTCTCAGTTTGATTTAAATCTAAAGATCTTTGCATCCCATATATGGAGAAGTTTATGATTTTTGATAAACCCTTATCAAAACCAAAATGAAATTAAATTCTCATTTACCCTGGCTAATTTCCATAGGTCCAGCTCTTCCAAGTAGAGAGAATTTGTACCTGTTTTCCACAAAGCTGTTAAAGATGAGAAACAGTTGAGAACCCTTATTGATGACTAAGATCTTTCACTACATAAGAATTTAAATACAGATTTTAAAGAGCAAAGCGGTTAAAATCCTGGTCCTGGATAAACCCATTCTTCATCTTTTTTTCTTAAGCTCTCAAGTTCTTCCAAAATAAGAAGAAAATTGTGAATTTGGTAAATTCTTCTAAAAGTACACCGACCCAAAATTCTTGCCGTATTGACAGACTAATCTAGAATTAGTGGTGTGAACTATTCTGAATGGGGTTTCATTTTCTCTGAAGGATGACGTTCCCAGTATTCTTCACAAAGAAATATTAAGTACTCTGGGGTCTACCTCTCACATTGCCAAGTGTTTCTATATCTTATTTTTTTATAGATGAATAACAGTTCATCTACAAACAACTGGAAGAGTGCGCAGTAAAATATTTTCTTTGCTGAATATGCTTTCCTCTGTTTTTCTAATTATACAGTTTTGGAATCCTGTACACAAACTAATACATTGCTTGTAATGTATAGTTTCCTGTTAAAGCCAAACTAATATTCTTATCTTAAGCAACCCTCCCAGTGTTTACCCTTAAAACAAGAGAAGGAAATAATGCAAATTCAAGCTGGGCAAATTCTAATATACATTTGAAATTCAGACTAATGCAAATTCAAAATATACATTTTATTGGTATTATTTTGTTCAGAAAACAATATGTTATCATCTCTAATCAAAACATTAAAAAGTCAGCTTCATTCTAAAATTACAATGGGAACTAATTTATAAGAAAATGAAAGTCAAGAGGATTAAATTCAATTATAATCACTTTGAAGTTAGTACGGGGAAATTATTTCAGAATGATAGAAATCAACAGATTGTTATTGCTTTCATTTTCTTATGTGTAAAAGAGTTGCAAAGCCAAGTGGAGCCAAAATTATAGGTGAAGAACAAAGTACCGAAAAAATAATTTTGTGCCCTCACAAAAACACACCCAAGTTTGAATTAAAGGGGTTGGACAGATTGGTGCGTGGATGGAATCTTTTCTGTATGCTTTGCGTAGGAGGATCATGGTGCTGTTCTCTTCCATTCAGCGTCTATGGCTCTTACAATGAATATAAGGATTCGATGAAAAATGCATCGCTGTTTCAAAATGCATGCTCAGTGTACATGCTTTCTTCTCCCTTGTTCTCCCCCCACCCCTACAGACATACATCCTTTAATGGCACGATCTCAGCAGATCAATTAACTTCAATAATCTATGGATTACAAGGCACAACAAACCTTCAAAGCATTGCCGTGTTAGATCTATTCTCAAAAGGGTTTAAATTACTTTAATAGTTAATAATAAGTGATATGACTCATTTTCTCGACTAAATTAGGATCAGTTGTCATTTGTTCCCTCTCTGCCTGAAACTCTTAATTACAGTGAGCACACTTCTCAATGCCCATTGTACACCTCAATGGTGTGCTTTGCAGTTAGGATTTCAATGTGAGCTTGCACGCTCCCCACTGCGAAACCCCGCGCACTCCCAAAAACTTAGGATCATAATGCGATTCCTTCTGTTCCTCCAGCCCAGCCAAAGTCCATTGACAAAATGAACAGCCACCCCACTGTGGATCCGTGTGCTCATCTTTTATTGTCAATTGAGGCATTGATTATTCCACGATCCAACATGCAGAGTGCTGAGAAATTCACTGGGGTGTATACAAATATATATGATGAGACACCTGCAGCCAGAGTTTGAACTGGTTCTTGTGTAATCCAGGAGGCCCTCCCTTAAGTACCTGGCCTTTTTCTGCCTTCGACGATCCTCAAGCCTTTCACATCTGTTCTTCTGTTCTGTTCTTCCACTAGCATGTCTGCACCCTCCACCAACCTTTTGTCACTTCCTGGTGAGCAAATGACCAAAGGGCCTCTCCATATTATGGAGAATGTCTTCTCTGGTCCACCAATCATGGAGCAGCCTCCACCTGCCTGCATAGCTATACATCAGGCTAGCATGTTGAGCCACCTTTGCTAAGCTGGAAAGACATGGGTCTATAGCTGGATGGGTGACCACATCTGGAAACAGAGCAGGGAGCTGTACTTGATGGTCTTGTAGGCTCCTTTCTAACTCCTCTTCCATTCCCTTCCCTTCCCTTCCCTTTACCCCACAGCTGTGCCCTGTCTATTCTTCATGTGTTTTCTCCATCCATGCATATACCTCCCCGCTGCTAACTGGAGTATGTTTTTTTTTTTCCTTCTGCAGCAGGGGTGGGTGACTATGGCAGGGGTGGCTCCCTATCTTTTGGAGGACCCATTATCCTTAGCCAGCATAGGTGATGGTCACAGATCTTGGGAGCTGAAGACCAAAGGTTGTGCACCTCTGCCTTGCATTTTCCTTCCCCACACAATACCCTCTCTTCTGTACCATATGCTAGTTCGGTTGGATTGGGAACCCAGCTCTCATCTAGGAATAGAAACTCCTTCATGGAGCATTTTCCCTAATGCAGCACATTAAATGCTAGAGAGGGAGGCTAAAGAAGCAGTCCTTACGTGTCTTACATCTATGTGTTTGAAGGATCTGGTTAGAGCATTTTTAGCAAATAATGTTTCTTACTTTCCTACTAATTCATAGACCATTCATTTCCCATTGTTGCATTTGGTTGGGTCCAGGTTTGAGGGGGCTCTCAGCAAAATGCCTTCAGCCACTGAGATCTAGCAGATATATTGGAGGTGCTGGGGCCACAGCAGCAGTAATCTAAGCAGCATCACATGGTGGGACCAAGTCTGAGTTCCCCGAGTGCCCTGGTGGAGCCCTGTCAGGTGGGGAGTCCACTAGGAGAAGAGCCTTCAGCATGGCTGCCCATTTCATGGAGACTCCTTCCTGGGAATCCAGGCAGGCACTGAGATGATGCTGTTCCCAACCCTTGCTAAAGACAACTTTACTTCGGGAATCCTTTCCTGCTGACCAGCCATAGTCCAATCACTGCTTAGAGTTTAATGCATTATATTTATTCTTTTCTTTGTTTCAATCCTGCACTGCTCAATGCCCCGGAACCTGCTTGGATGTGCAGTGGCATGCAAATATTGCAGAATAAATGAATCAATAAACAGCACGATGTTCAATGTGATGGAGGCCACATTTACCAGTTGTGCTGCTTGGGCTGCTAGGGAAGGCCTCATTGGCGAGCCCTGCTGGGGCATGGGAGCCCTGGCAGCTGCCCAAGAACACCCAGTGTTGGTGCCCATTCTGGATTAGGCCATGGCTCAGACTCCAGTTGTGAGACAACCAGATTCTAATTGCTGCAGGAGCATGGCCACCAAATTCTTCTGGCAGTTCATCCAACTGTGGAGCTGGAAAGGACCTCACAGCAGGCCTTTCGGCCCCTGTTTTACTCCCAAGCAGCTCATGCTGTTAGGACGTTTCTCCTAATATTTAGCAAAGATCTGCATTTTCATTACAATTGCTTGAGATAGGAAAAGCACAGAGGTGACTCATGGAAAGATAAGTAAAGTGAAGGAAGACTGAGAGAGAGAAGCATGAAGCCACACACAGATCTAGTCTAAAAAAAACTAGCATATACTTCATGCAGCAGGGATGGGAGAACCAGGAAGCCTTGGGCATGCTAAGATTTCCCAAACTCCAGTTTAAATTTCAGTTCTTCCTGCTCCCATTTTCATTCGGGACAACCCAGCCCTTTTCTTTGACTGGAAACTGCATGTAGCTCAAAATACATTTTATAGATGTTTGCCTTCCCCTCTCACCCTTTGAATCAAACGAGAACATGCATCTTTTACGAATGCTTTAAAGTGTACCTTTTCTAAAAGTATGTCCTTCTTGGGCATCATTGCAAGTTTGACATTGTACCAGTTTTTTTCAAGAAAATGTGTTCCCATTAGCTCTGGGGGTTTGAATTCAGCAAGTACTGATGCTTTGCAAATTGAAAATGGTATTTTCAATTTCTTTTATATTATTATTTATTTTATATTGTGAACAATATTATATTGTTATTTTTGTATTTTCTTGTATTTTATTTTGTGTTGTGAGCCGCCCCGAGGCTTCGGCAAGGGGCGGCATAGAAATGTTTTAATAAATAAATAAATAAATACATTTTCATCCTTTCTCAGCAGAGGCACCCCATTTACGGAATGCGCTCCCCAGAGAGGTCCGCCTGGCACCGTCATTATTTGTTTTTCAGTGCCAGGCTAAGACCTTTTTATTTACAACTTATTTTAATTGTTGATTTATTTATTTAACTAGGGTTTTTTTTTGTTTGTTTGTTTTTAGCCGAGAATGCACTGAGGTTTGATTGAGGTTTTATGGCACTGGGGTTTTAATGTATGGTTAATATTTTTTGATGTTGTGAGCCACCCCGAGGCTTATTGCGATGGGGTGGCATACAAATGTTTTAAATAAATAAATAAAGCAGCATGAGGTTCAGATGAGTTCTAGTCTGAAAAGGTATGTAGGAGAATTTTTTTTTTGGATCAGGCTTTGCCCATTTTGCAGCTAATTGGACCAAACATGGAGCTAAACACAGTTTTTGTGGTTGAACTTGCAAAGTGATTTGCAGACAAGCAAACAAAAATGCATTCTACCGCATGTACATATTTGAAAATGCTCAAATAGAAGCTCTAAGCCATGGGAGAAGAATGCATGCATTCAAAGATGCACACAATTGAGGTGTACATTGGGAAGAATATACCTAAATATAAGCACAGATTTTCTCATGGAAAGGAAAGAACCTCAGTCTGGTACTAACTTTAGTTAAAATAAAAGAAGGTTCAGAATGGAATTCAGAGAACTTCATCAGACTTCAGTTTTGCTGGTTTTTACAGCCCTAAATTTGAAATGTGTTTAACTGTTTGTTGATCATAACTTTTCATTTAACTATGGATTTCTTACAATTTGTTTGGAGTCCTGGTTTTAAGTACATTTGTAGAAAATACATCAATGGGCATCTTTTCCCTGGGTTACAATCAGAGAATCAAATGAGTTCAGTTCTGTATGAATCTGACCATCAGATTCTGCAGTAAACCAGCTTTTTCTGAGTTACGGGTTGATTTTTAAAAACTTTGCAGAAGTGTACACAAATTTAGTTGTGCAAAAATTTAAACCAGAGTAGTATGGAACAACTACAGAAACAAAGCACTATCCAAAAATACACATTTCAGGCCCCCATTAGCTAAAGCCTGGATGTGCGAGTTTGGGAGCATTTGCTCCTTTGCACAAGTGGACTCCTGCCAGGGCAAACCCAAGCTTGCGAAATGAGAAAAACCCAATCCGTCAAGGATCAGGTGATGGAATGGAAGGTGGCTGGCAGGCTGTGAAACACGGATATAATTTATTTAGCAAAATCCATACATCCCTAATTTGTAGGGATGAATGGAAGTAGTGCATCCCAAGTACTAAAGTTGGTCCTTCGAACTCGGTATGTTTATAGTATTCAGCTAAGGGTGCTAGCAATGCCCTTCCTGTGCCGTGCTGTGTCTTGCCTTGCCTTTTCCTGCCGCACCCTGCCACACCCTGCCCTGCCGCACCCTGCCCTGCCGCACCCTGCCCTGCCCTGCCCTGCCTTGCCGCGCCCTGCCCTGCCTTGCCACACCCTGCCCTGCCTTGCCGCACCCTGCCCTGCCCTGCCCTGCCCTGCCTTGCCGCACCCTGCCCTGCCCTGCCCTGCCGCACCCTGCCCTGCCGCACCCTGCCCTGCCCTTCCGCTCCTTGCCTTGCCATTTCATTCATTCTAGAGCACACGGAATACCAGATCCAGAACAGAGCTGCATGTGAGATAGGAACATAGTTAATGTGGTTAAAACATAGATATATATCCAAAAGCAACCAGTATTAGTATTTGTAAAAAAGTACTATTATGTTCTTTGGCATTTGTAGCCATAACCAAAGTCTTGCATTCTTCCTACGTATTAAAGTCTGTGGAAGCAGTTCTTATTGGAATCAGGCATGGTAATTGTGGGTGTTTATGGGTGGGAAAACCATTAGAGAAAGACTGTGCAGGCATGTAAGTGACCACAAGTGCTCCTTACAGTGGTCCAGCATCAAGCTTTGAAAAAGATGTATTTGTTCATTGATTCAACTATTTATATCCTTTATATCCACTGAAAAAAATGCTCAAGGCAGCTCATTCTGAAGTGGGTTTGCTTGTTTCACATCATTTTAAAACAGAAATAAAGCCAAGTAGCTCAAAGAGGGGGGAAATAGAAATAGGATGCAAACAGACAACACCAGTTAAATAGCTGGCCCAACACTTTCAGAAAATGGCAAGGTTTAGCTGGTTGCCAAGAGGCAAGCAGGGATGGGCACAGATGGGACTCTCAGGGAGCAACACTGCATGGTTTTGGTGGTTCTGGTGAGTGGTCTGCAGGATGTGAGTTGCTGAGCAGAGTGCCCAGGCAAGATGGTGCAGGAGCTCGTCTTTGAGGTTACTTGCTTCCAGATCGTTTTGGCCAGAAGGGAGCAACACATGGCTTGCTCAGTTTCAGACACAAACTGCTATTCTGCTATAGGGCAAAATAGGATCAAGTGCTTTCAAGCCACTCTTTTTTTTCCTTTTGGTGGCCACTACCAAAATCAGCAGGGCAGTGGCAAGAATGTGAGAGGTCCAGGTTGTGGGCTTCAAAAGTGACCTCCAGCTTTGGCCTTTCAAAGCTAGTCTGATGCTTTTCATAGAGCCCAGAAGCAAAAGGTCAGCCACCATTCCTGAAATAACTTGAGGAATGATCCAACCCAAGCACATCCTTCCTTGCAATAGTTTGGCTGCTGCGTTCGGCACCAATTGCCATTTCCAAATGTGTTTCAGAGGCAACCCACACAGAGCGTGCTACAAAAATCTAGCCAGAATATAGCAAGAGCATCCTACCGATCTCTCCTTGGCCTGCACCCGGTGCAGCCATCCTTCATTCTCCAATCAGATACGTACTGAACCTCCAAAGCCGAACTAGGATGAAGGTGCCTCTTGCAAAGAGATGTTCCACAGTTTGTGCTGTGGGAGCAACTGACCTTTCAGTCAGTGAAACAGTCAGTGGAATCCCTCTTGATGCTCAATATTTGACATGACACTGAAATTATCAGAGCTTGTTTTCCTACTAGAACTCTGAACTTTGCAAACACACAACACAAACTTCTCGAGTTCTGCTGTTGCACTCATTTTGTAAGTATTAATTTGGTTTTTACTGCACTTCGGAAAGCATTTGAATATTTATAAATGTAAGTATTTATTTTCCTAGTAAAATTAAAGCCCTATTGTCTTGCAACTAGCCGTACTTGTTCTGACACTCCAGAAACAAAACCTTCTCAAGTATGATAACCTTTATTTATAGATGGCAATAAGCATATTTAGCAATTTTATTATTCATGACCCTTGCACTAAATATCATAATCAGAATACAGATGTGCAGGATAATTTCCATGTGCAAGTCACTGTAGTAATTCTTGTACCACAAAAATAGCACTGGATTTAGAGACATAATATGCCCCAGTTTAATCAATGTGTCGTGCAAAACACAAAGGGGGCTACGGAATGGGCTTAGAGAGGTCCTGCTTTAATAACCAACTTCATAAATATATGGCTACCCCTAAATGCAATGAAATTCTGTTCTAGTGTTATACATTTTGTTTGCTTGTTCCTGCTAGTTTCCCTTTGCATTCATGATCTTTATTTATTGCCAAAGAGAAAACGAGCCGTGTCTTGTGCATGCATTTATTCTATATAAAGGCAATTTGAAGAATCCTTTATTGCTTTTTTTTTACCCTATTCTTAATGCTGGCTTTTCTTCAGTGTACAGTCAAGGTGAAGATAATCAGCTGAACATCATTTCAGTTTGTCCCACTTCAGTTGCAAGCTAGGATGCAAGTTTGTGCTAGCAAGTCACTCCAAGCTCAGTGGGACGAGTCTCACAATCACTGTAGCTCATGGGCCTTATTTAAGCCACAATGTGCTGTGGTAGCCGGGTTGATTCTTCAACCCCTGGGGGGCCTTTTCAGTGTTTGGTTCTGTCATCTCTGCCCACGTGGTCAAGATTGTCTGAGAATTAAACAACCCTCAAATAACCTCACAATAGACTGTGGGTTATTTGAGGGCCTTTACTTTTTAAGCAACGATAATTGGATGGCCCAACAAACCATTGTACCTCCCTCCCACCCTCTCTGCGCACTTTACCTCCAGGGCTGGGAAGAGCTGTGGACAGCAATGTTAGTTGTGTGCTTCACAACCAAAGAAGAACTTGTAGTCCTGATATGCAGCTTTCTTGGCGAGCAACACAAGCAGCGGTGTGAGAAACTCTAGAAATGCAGCTGTGAGGTTACTTCTATGCTCCATTTCTTTATGTTGGCAGCCAATGGGCGTCTTTTCCCTGGCCTACCCTCATGGAGTCAAATGGCTGAGATTTCTATGAATCTGACCCTCAGATCCTCAGGGAATATCTGAGAGTTCAAGGACCCTTAAATAACCTTACAATGGCCTGTGGGTTCCTTGAGGACTTTTAGTCTTCAGACAGCATTTGGATGATGTAGCAAACCATTTCACTCCCCCTCCTCCTCTTCTTTCCTTCATGAATTCCAGCGGAGCCAAGCTCGGGGAACCAATGCTCATTTTGAATGCCAGGAAGTTCTTGCTGACAGTTAGGACCCCTTCAGTATGGAATGGGCTTCCATGGGAGGTGGTGGAAGCCCCATCGGTGAGGATGTTCAAGGATAAGCTAGACATGCACATGGTAGGCGTGTCATGAGGGGAGCCGACTGGAGCCAGGGGTCGGACTAGATGGCCCGGGAGACCCTTGTGACTCTCTCATTCTTCTTTTTCAGAGCTGGTAAGAGGAGTTGTGGAGCAAAATGTTAGTTCTGTGTTCACAGAAGGAAACACAGGGCCATCTAAACATGGACCCCTGCAAAGCTATCACTGAAAGGCTGCTACCTCAGGCCTGAATTCACCAAAGGGCCTGTTTCAAGGCATCTTACATGCTGGTGGCATGTGGGGCAGCAACAATGCCTCGGTTGTGGAACGCCATTTCCAAAATAGTATGTTTAGTTTCTCTTTCTAGCACCACCCAGGACCTCTTTCCTTCCCTCAGATTTTAATCCTCTTATATTTCTGCTACCTCCCTGATATGCCTGCTTTTGCACTTTTTATTGATTGCTGCTTTTAATTCATCCTTTTCCATTGATCCTTTTCTTACGTTTCGCTTGATTTTCATGGATTTGATTTTGATTTTTCATCACAGATTGTCTGAGAGTGACTAGCTATAGTGAGGCTAATACAAGAAGGAATGAAATAAATTATCCAGGGTTTAAAATCAGCAGGGAGCTTCTCCTGCTTTATTTTTATTTCTGTGGTGCTTAAAAGAAAAAGGTCTTTGTTATTGTGACAATTGGAAATTGTCACCTGAAGGATGGCTTGGTACGGCTGTATGGCTCTTGACATAATCTAGACTGTTCGGAGCTGCCTCACAAGCAGCGCGGGAAGAGCTGCACTGGCTGTTTCTCCAACGGTGCACTTGCACCTTGAAGGGGAGAAAAGTGGCCGGAGAGCAGCACTTGTGCAAGGGACCTCGGGGTGCTGCTCGACTGCAGGCTAAACATGGGTCAGCCGTGTGATGCGGCGGCCAAGAGGGCGAACGCCACCCTTGGCTGCCTAGCCAGAAGTGTGGCTTCTAGATCGGGAGAGGTATTACTACCACTCTGCACGACTCTGCTGCGCCCGCAACTGGAGTACTGTGCTCAGTTTTGGGCCCCTCATTACAGGAAGGATATAGCCAGGTTGGAGTCAGTGCAGCGTAGGGCCACAAGGCTGGTGGCCGGTTTGCAGGGGATGCCGTATGAGGCGAGACTGAGGGAACTGGGTCTCTTCAGCCTGGAGAAGAGGAGACTCAGAGGGGATATGTTGGCGACATACAGGTATGTGAGCGGGTGTCACACAGAGGTGCGTATAGACCTGTCCTTCCCTGCAGAGGAAGGCAGGACGCGCTCCAACGGAGCAAAGCTCAGGGAGCCAAGGTTCCGTTTGGATGCCAGAAGCACTTCCTGACAGTCCGGACCCCGAGGGTGTGGGATGGGCTTCCACAGGAGGTGGTTGAGGCCCCATTGGTGCGGGTGTTCAAGGATAGGCTGGACGTCCACATGGTGGGCATGTCGTGAGCGGAGCCGGCTGGGGCCGGGGGTCAGACTAGATGGTCCGGGAGACCCCTTCCGACTCGCTCTGTTTCTATGTTTCTGAAAGGTGACATGCTGTGGAGACAGGGAACAGATGGGGTTGGGGCTGAGCTACTTGCTGTTCAAATAGGTGTCCCAGAATCCTTGCCTCCCCCACCTTGCCTGAAAATGGTCATCTAGATAAAATACACCATACAAGATTTTGTAGCAGAAATCTTGCCCCACTGCACTGTGTTTTGTGCAGAGACCTCAAGTGTGGAGATGTGCAATGGACTTGTTCCCCGACTGTGGAATGCACTTCCCAGAGAGGTTCACCTGGCACTGACTTTATATTCTTTTCGGTGCCAGGTAACCCTTTTTATTTTCCCATTATTTTAAGGACTGAAGAATTTTAACTTGGTTTTAATATATTTACAGTCATATTTTGTTCTTTATTATTATATATGTTGTTTATTTATTGTTCTTAGTATTGTAAGCCATCCTGGGACGATTTCCCTGTAGGATAGGGTAAAAATATTTTAAATAAATAAGGGTGATCAGATGCACAGTTGTGAAAAAAAGTTCACCGAAGATCAGTGAGTCTTACTTCTAAGTGCTTCAGAATTAACAGTAAAATTGGTTTAAGTCATAAGGCATTCACAAATAGGTTTGTTTCTCAGAGCAGTTGCAAGATTTGCACTCAATATTTCTCCCCACTATCCAGCCTTGGTATGGTTCTCTAATTTATGAAGCAGCGTGTAAGATCGTCAAGGTGAGCATATGTATCAAATGTCACTCAAACGAAAGCAAGAAACTGCAGGGCAGAAGAGACTTCCCTACCTTAAGGAGGACACTGACTTCATTCTGACACTGAGTGATGTTCAGCTTCTGACCAGTTTTATGCCACACAGATTTTAAACAATAACCTGCTCTGATCGTGGGTTCTGTCATTGTAGATACTTGACAGTATTTTTGTAAAGGGATATTTTCTCCTTTTTTTATATGCTTAATGAGAGGTTCTGCTTCAGATAGAAGTGTGAAAAACCGAACCTAATGCTGTGAATTCACTAAATAGCACACTATCTGCGAAATCTCAAGGGGGGCAACAGTATTTAATTTAATTTTTATACCTGTTTATTTCACACACACTTTAATGTAGCAATCGTTCATGTAGCACCTAGCTGGAAAATGTGTGATATCTTAGCAATCACCTTTGAAATACTTTGAATGGTATGAGGAGAAATGATGTGTCCATCTGAGAACCATTAATCACCTCTCTAACTTGCCACAAAGTAAGGGATAGAAAGTTAATTTACTCATGGGAAAGGAAAGGGAAAAAGTCAGGAGAACAAGCAGGTGGGAAGAGAAATGGAAAGAAGTGGCATATATTATTCTCTCTCTCTCTCTCTCTCTCTCTCTCTCTCTCTCTCTCTCTCTCTCTCACACACACCCACCCACCCACCCACCCACCCACCCATCGAAACAGATATTCAGAGGAAAGAAACATTCGCTTTCCCTCTGTTTTTCCAAACCAACTCTATTTTTATACACTTCTAACTTGGCCCTCTGAGAGGAAAATGGTTGTAATTTTAGACCCCCCCCCACTCAAATAAAATAAAATAAAATAAAATAAAATGTCAATTCCCAGAATCCCTAGCAAGCCTTATCCAGGTTGGGGAAGGAATGTTTAGAAAGTACCTTCTTTCAGCTGCCCTTTTCTGTATTTCTCTCATTCTTTATCCTTCCTTGATGTGGGGCAACAACACAATTCTAATAACCAGTATGAAAAGTTAATTGTGGTGTTAGGATGACCGGATGCAAGGCAAAATAGGAGCATGTGTTGTTTAGCGTGAATTTTAGCGCTGATGGGGGGGTCATGCTGATGGGGAGGGGGATGAGACCAGCTGAAATTCACTTTTTCAAGCAACCGCAATGTGTCCTGGAAGGTGAGCTTCGTCACTTGTTTGCATTCAGCCTGCAACCCGTCTTCTTCTGGCTTTATAGCTTATTAATCTGTATTGGGATCATATATCGATAGGATGGTTTCGTGGGCCCATCTTTTACTTTGTGGGCCCACGTGTTTTACTTTGCTGGCAAAGCAAGTCTCTCTCATGTCCCCAAAAATTCCGTACCTAATTGATTGTACATTCTTGATCTGTTAAAAAAAAAAAGGAAAAAAAAGATATTTTATCAACCCCGAAGGGGAAGGAGAAGGAGATGGGGCAGCAGCAGCCTAAGTATATGCAGCTTTCTAGCTTAAACTCACTTAAATCATAGCACTGACATGACTACAGGAATGAAAAGGTATTTGCTTCTGCTGCCCTGATACTCAATGCCTTTATTTTCAGTTAACTCAATTTTGTGATAGAAAAGGAGAGCTCCGGTGCGGTATGTGGTCTGGAACTCTAGGCCAGGACTCAGGAGGTTCAGGTTCTCGTGTCCACTCCGCCACGAAGCTCACTGGGTGACTTTGGGCCTCTTGCAAACTCTCAGCACGGCCTGCCACGCAGAGTTGTTGCTGTGAGGATGAAAGGAAGGAGAGGTGAGCCTGTTGTCATCCTTGGGTTTCTTGCAGGAAGAAGAAAAGTGAGATATCAGTGCAATGCCATTTTTCAAGCAAAATAATTACACGAGCTTCTGTTACCATGTCTATGCCTAGGCTCCCAAGCAATTGTGTGTGCGTGTGCGTGCACGTTTAATAAGAAAAAAATGATACAACAGACAACATTTGTCCAGGGAAGGCCGACATAGTTCTTGGGAGTTGATACCAGCCCTGTTTCCAGCGCTGCTTCATTGACCACTCTCTCGGATTGTGTGGTACCCCTTGGGCTACAGGGCTGTGCATGTTGTGCCCTGCTTGGTTGTGCACCAAGCCACATTCCTGGTTGCCATCCATGTAACTCTGAGGTTTCTCTAAGATGCTAGTCTGAAAGTCATGGTGCAAACAGCAAGCATGATGGTGCAGGTCTGTACTGGGGAAGGCAGTTTGCCAGAAATTCTGGTCTTAATTGCTGTTCTTCCCAGATAGCACTTTCAAATAATGTCTGGAGTTTGATTCTTTGACTAGTTATATCACAACAATAAACACCCTTTGAAGAAATATTAAAAATGTACCCTATCTTCAGACTGAATCTGCTATTTTCCACAAATAGCTAAATCAGTGCACAACATCACCCTTAAAAAATAAGCAATTCTACAGACACACCTGTAAGAACGAGCAGTCTTTTTTTTGCCATGCAAAGAAATGCCACACAGTCATACCAGAGACTTCCTTGAAATCTTTGTTTATCTCTTCTTGGCTTCTTGAACTTTGCCTTTAATACACACTTGAGGAAGCCCACACTGCTGGGCATATCAGCATTTGAAGTTATAATCTAAATTTGTTTCTAAATCCTGCTAGAAATGCTATACTTCAGAGAGATTTGGATTCTCTGTTTTGCTGTACAACATATTGTGAAGTGTACACTGAAAGGAAGCACACTCGGTTTAAATGTGCCTATCAGGTCCACAACCAAAATATTGTGTGAACATTGGGTACATGAAAGTATTTTGAATTCTAAAAAGTTATGCAAGGAAGGAGAAAGGAAAAAATTCAGAAAACATTTCCCATCTCCTGAGTCTCAGAAAATGTCTTCTGAAACTAAGTGTCTGCATGAAATTTTCAAAACCCTCTCTTAGGGATGACTCCCAATGATGGGCTGAACACAGGTAAAGAAGATGCTAGGCCCCATTAAAACAAACACATCATGCTTTTTATGCACATACATCCAAACACCTAGAATCCAGAATGCGTGAATCCATAAGTTTTCCTTTCTCCCATAATAAATTTTTGGGAGAAAAATCCCAAATTCTTTCTTTTCTGAACATGAGGAGTTTTGTGAATTTGCAAATTCTTACCTAAAGGAGCTGACCAGGTCTCACCCCTCTGAACCAGGCAAATTCAGTAGGTGAAGCTTTTCCCAGCACAAAGAGAAGCATGTTAAACTTGCTTGCTATGACTTGATGACGAGATCCTGACAGAAGAAAAGAGGTGGCAACTCAAATTGAGAGCTAAGAGGGTAGAATAGCAAAGCCCCATCTGGATGGACAAACTGTCAGTCCTGGTTTCTCCCAAAGTCAATTTCATTTTTATCTCAAGTTCTTTCTTCCTCCCTCCCTACACTTAGAGAACTGGTAGAATTTTAGTAAATTCTGATCAAACTGAAATTGTATTCTCAACCATCTCAGCTATCTTTCTAGCTCCTGATAGCTCTTTCTAGCTAACATTCTGACACTGACAGAAGGAAATTAAGCTATGGAGAGATCCAGTCATCCAGAAATTATAATGAAGTACCCCGAGCTCATGGGAAGTCAACATAAATGACCATCAATAGGGGTGGGAGGTGGATCTGTTCCCACCTCTGGCCAGTTCCTGGAGAAAAGATGCTACTATTAGTAATAAATAAAACCCATTCACAGAAATACCTGCTAAGAAAACCCCAGAAATACATCTGCACATGCACAGAGGTTACCAGTAAAAAGTCACTCTTGGCTGGTTACAAAGACCACAATGACACAGTGACTCTAAGAATAGCCTCCAAACAGCTAATTTGCTTTTCCCCTCCTTTTCTTTCACATTTCAAAGCTGGCATTGTGATAGTCAAAGACAAGGACACATCAGCAACATTTATCTTTCTTGGTGACATCTTCAATTTCCTCACTTGTAAAGGCAACATTAAGCATCTTTTTAACTTCAGTTTTCATTAGGCATGCGACAGCATTGTCGTTCTTACACCCAGCCTGCCTGCGCGCCAATCCTCATGCGCCCACATAACTTACTGCTACATTCTCCCTGGTGGCCCTTTTATAGAGCTGTGCAAAATGTCCTTCTGGAATTCTCCATCATGTTTATGGGCAGGGGAACTGGAGGAACACTTGTGCAGGAGAGGAGAAATTCTCCCTTCAGTTTTTCTGGGGTGAAGCTCACCATTTGCACTGGCCATAGCAAACCGTTGTCCTTTTTGCTTAAGGTGTTTGTTTTGTTAAGTTTTCCATCCGTTTCTGGAGCCGCTTCTACTCCAAGCAGTTGTATGAACAGCCTCTGCTTCTCTTCTTCCAATGTATCACTAGCCTCGCATTGTCTCAGGATGCTGAGGGAGGAAGCTTGCTGCTGTCTCAGACAAAAAGTGATGGAAAATATTTGGAGAAGAAAAGGCAAAATCACCTTTGTTTTGTTTGATGATGAGAAAAAGAGAAATGACAAAAATTATCTCGGAAAAGGAGGATTCTGAGACTTTCAGGTCAGTTTTATGCCCTTCAGAATCCAGAGCGCTCTAGGCTAAAAAGCATTTCTGTGTGGCCATTTCACTCAATAGCTGTTAGGGGTTTTCTTTATATACTTTCCCTGTTGTTCCAGAAATAAAAGCTCTTTTCTATAAGCTCACATATTGTTTCAATAGCCCTATGCGTCAGAAGGGTCTTATTATTAGCATTGAAGCAGTGAATCCCTACACGGGCCAAGTAAAAAATGTCGGCAGGATGCACTGTTCTTTCTTCAACACACCTAACATTGTAGGACTATTTTGGGAAATCATTTAGATAAAGACCAATTTGACTAAAGAGCAAATCCACTCCACCAAATGACGGCATGAGGACAGAGCTTGGGAGAAAGTAACAAGAAAGAAGTAAAGCATCCACTTTTCCCCTTTTGTACATTTTCATAAAAGAAATTATCTCGCTGCTTAAAGTGACATGTTAAAAGATGCACGTATCGTGGCTTTTAAAAAACACAATTAGATAACACCTTGTCAAGTGCTTATATTCTTTGCTGACAGCCTTGAATGCAGTCACAATAACGACATCGCTATTTCAGCATCTTCTCTATTCTGTTGCCATTGGCAGAGTCAGCCATTTTATAAAAATGTTACTGTTTACCACTTGAATCATCAATCTAGATCTAGTCAAAACAAAAAGTCAGAAGGAGTAGTAAATTATACTTGTGCACCTCAGATGAGTTTGAACTGTTTTGCTGAAATTCACTGAAAATAATTGTGTACAGGTCCCCATTCCCTGGCTGCTACCACGAGGACAAAGTTCTGCATAAGGAACTTGGACACTCTGAAAAATCAAACTGCTTTTCTTCTCTTTCAAGGAGGAGGTATAGATGCTGAGTGTCACTATTCTAGAAAAGGATTGATTTCTGCCTTTGATTTTCCAAAGAAAAACTTTTTCCATGGGAGACACATTGGGCCACACAATCTGTTGCCATTTTTACACTTCTACCTAAAAGAAGTGAAGCTTAACAGAAATCTTTTTGAGTCACTTTTGATTTCTAAATCTCAGCTTGCAGGACCTGAAACTGCACTCAAAATTAATATAATAATTCATATATTAATTCATTCATAAACGGCTTGGGTCCTGGTTACCTGAAGGAGCGCTTACATCCTTATATGCCCAGCCGCCCCCTGAGATCGGTGGGAGAGGCCCTTCTCCGGGAGCCCTCCATGGAAGAAGTTAGGAGGGTGGTTACTCGGAGGAGGGCTTTCTCAGTGGTGGCGCCTAAGTTATGGAATGCGCTCCCCAGAGAGGTCCGCCTGGCGCCGTCGTTATTTGCTTTTCGGCGCCAGGCGAAGACCTTTTTATTTAAGCAGTATTTTAAATGTTAATATTATTGAATTTTATTTGGCCAGGGCGGCTTGTTTTATAGTGTATGTTTTATATTATATATTAGTATTTTATTGTATATATTTTAAAATGTTATTTTAATTTTTTGTTGTAAGCCGCCCCGAGGCTTCGGCGAATGGGGCGGCATAAAAATGTTTTAATAAATAAATAAATAAATAAATAAATATAATAGAATTCATAAATATTTATATGATAGCAAAACAGCAAATCTTCATTAAAACAACTGATATCGACATTTCCCTACAAATCTGCAATGCATTTGCTGCTACAGTCTTTAATACTCTTGTAAGCTTCATTGGGGAAATTCTGGAGGATTTCCAGATGGTCCTTCAAGGCCTTATGAAAAGCCTACAGTGATGTACCTGATGGACTTTTGTACACACACTTACCTGCAAACAAGTCCCATTGAACTCAATCGGGCTTTCCTCTGAGTGGACTCAAACAGGGCAGCTCATTGTAGAAGTCAGAGCGAAAGCTTAACATTCTCAAAGTTTGAGATGTCAGTTTGAACATTCTTGATCTCATGCCATTTGCACTGGAAGCCCTTCTTCCCCATTTGGAAACTTCTTGTAGTTATTAAGTATTGAAATAAACACACTCTGCACATTCTCAGAAGCAAAGGCAAGGGAATGAAAAGGCAAATTCAAGAAATAATGTGGTATGGCCCTTTTGTTACTAAACAGGAGCATGGGGTAAACCTTCCAACAACAGCAAGCTTCTGAGATAGGGGAACAATAAAAATGCCATTTCCCAACTTCAGTATGAAGTAGCACGGTCTAGAGAAGGCTAGCCATTGAGACCAGGGTTAGGAAAAGCAGACATACATGAGTGCAATTATTATTCAAAGAGGTTCCACTCATTCCCATTTTCATATGTGACCTGTTTTCTCATTATTATTTGAAAAAGAGACATATACATTTTTCCAATAGTTGTGCATTTTTAAAGCTGTCCATTTTTAAAAGAATGGTAGTTTCTATTATGTTGAATATTCACCACTGGGTTGGAGAACTATTAAGCAGGCTATGAGCAATGCTTTGAATGCTCTGACCAAATAAATGCAGGCATCGAGGTCTTGCATTTATTTTTATGTGAAACAAGGCAGCAAATTCAGATCACTGCAATCACATATTAAAATGATGGCCAGTAGCAAGGGACCAGATTTGGGAGACTCTGGAAGGACAGCAGATTTTTAATGAGGATCTATAAATATTAACACAGAATATTTGTCTGGATGCTCTCTATCTTAAGAAACTGTCTAATTATAAATATCCCCCCCTATCTATGGATATGTTTACAAAATCGGTTTATTCCCTTTACAAAGGATGATTGCGAGCTATTTTCAGGATATGTGCTTTTACTGAGCACTCCAGGACTTCCACATCTGAAGACCTGCTGCAGTGTTTGCCCTATTAAAATAACACCTGGGCAATAAAATTATAACATGATTGTAATGTTATCATGATTACTGTCATTGTCACAGGCTCATCATATTATTACATGGAGGGTTGTTAGCCTCTAGAACAGGGCGGCAAACTTTCATATGAAGGTGGTGATCAAATAAAAGACCAGAATGCGTGGGATTTTTTCCCCAGTCTGTCCCCTCTGATCGTTTCTTGATCTATTGTTGCCAAATATTCACGATCACAGTACACAATCCATTGAGACCGTGTCAAATAGATGCATGTCCGCATGTTGAAGGAGGATAAAAACATTTGCACAATCCATCTTCATATTATGACCATTCATAAGGTCAACAAGATTATATGTATGCTGTCTTTGTAATCTAATGAATCAAGCACATTTTTCTTTTCCATAAATGGAAGGCGGCTCTTTGTTGAATGCCTATTTTAAAACATCAATTGCCCTTCTTGTAACTGCAAAGCAAATACTTCGGAAGAATGGCATTTAAAACTCTTAGTTATTTAGTTATTTCTTGAGATAAAGACGACGAGGCATCCTTCAGGGCTGCGCGAAAGATCTTTGCATTCAAAGTGAAACCCAGTGCATTTTAGGCAACCTGCCAGCTTCATTTGGGTGTGAAAATGTCTGGCATTTGGCTAGGGTTTTAGTTGCAGTTGGGTACACCGCTGTGAATTGGCTTTTCTGCCTGGTGAATAAACAATGTGATGAAATAGATGGGAGGCTAGTACTGGAGCGATCTCATCACCATCACAGGTCTTGCTTTTATTCCTGTTTATGATGAAACCCCTCTTCCATGGGATGCTAGGATAACAATGGCATCATCTCGGTCTACCATCCTGTGTGTGTGATTAAGTTGTTGTCCAATATGTTAAAACCTCAGTCATTGCTGGAATAACATGCTCCAAAAGGAGGGATGCCACCCTCTAGAACAGATGGGGAAACAGTTGCCCTCAGAGGTCAGAAGATGGTGAAAAGACTGAACCAAGCTGAATGAGCATCGTCTGTGTGCTACTGTGCGTATTCTGCACATTCATTCTCTTTGCATAGTCCCTTACACACAATCCCAGACATGTCTACTCAGAATTAAGTCCCATTCAATTCCATGGCACTTATGCTAAAGTAGATGGGTATAGAATTGCAGTCTAACCTTTCCCCAGAAAGAGCAGGAATTTGGTTTTGTGTCCCAAAAGGCTATGTATTTAGAAGGCCTCCCATATTCTTTTGGTTGAACTTATCTACCGTCTAATCTAAAATTAACTCTAGGTTTGTGAATATAAAAACAGACTTGTTTCCCTCTGTATCTGTTCTCCCTCACTGAGGAACTTGCTCATTTTACCTAAGGATGGAGACAACCTGGAGTAACAGCTGGATTGTGCATGTTCCAAATGGAGGACCAGCCATGGCTTTTGTTCCAGCCTCCCCAACAAGCCTTGCCAAGTGCAACCTGAAACCTCATCACCATACAGGTTGATTTGAATGTTTGTAGCTTCTTCCACTTTTCTTTTTAACATTTCATCCATCTTACCAACCACCTCTTCCTTTCTTCCCCCTTTAATTTTTTTAACCTACTTTCCTGAGGAAGCATCCTAGAGAACTTGAACGTTTCCATAGTATTGTGTGATCTCCGAGTAGGCCTAATCAAGACATTGCAGAACTATAGATTTTGGAACTTATCCTTTTGAATGCTTGTTTCCACTGGTCTAGCTATCTTTACTAAAGATTTTCATGGTCCCTGGCACCTGGGATGCTGCTAACGTGGTATGCCAGGCTCCAAAATGGAGAAGGGGAATGAGGAGATTGTCCAAAAGGGGAAGCGGTGGGTGTGAGAGAGGGCATTCTGTTGCTGCCCAACAACGTTGGGGGCTGTTGGGAAAAGGAGGAAATTGTAGCTGGCAACCTGATGCAAGTGCAGAGACAACTCTGGAACTCATTGTGCACAGCTTGCAATTGAATCCACGTGTTTCATACTGCAGTATCTCCTAGTTTGACCATTTGTACAGCTTTTTTGTGTGTGTTTGTGTTCTTGTCCTAACCTTTCAGCATGTGGCAAAGGGCCATAAAACAGCTGGATCTTGTCATCAGCTTCTCTAGCATTGTGCTATGTCAAATGTCCTTCCAACTTTTTCCAAATCTCCAGTTTGGGGCTCTGCTAAGTGCTGTACTAAAAGGAAGGGAAATTCCCATACTGGCATGTCCATAATTAGTTTTTGTCTTTTTCCATAACATACTTGATAGAAGTGAAAAGAATGAATTTTAGATGTTCATTATACTGCCCTATTATCTTTTGATAAAAGAAATTCAAACTGCCCAAACAAAATTATATTAAGGAGAAATTACAGCTGCTTGGAAGTGCATTGAAGAATATCTAAATTTAATTTGTGATGGCATCAGTCTGTAGAATGAGAAACTGTGCCTCTCCCATCACTTCTGGGGTGAACATTATTGATCTGTTTAAAGTATATTAAGTTATTCTTGTTCTTTTTCATGTTTGTATCCCACCTTTCTTCCATGGCACTCACATTGTACTCTGCTGTCTGTCTCTTTGTCCGTCCGTCCGTCCGTCCGTCCGTCCGTCCATCCATCCCTTCTCTCTCTCTCTCTCTCTCTCTCTCTCTCTCTCTCTCTCTCTCTCTCTGTGTGTGTGTGTGTGTGTGTGTTTTAAATTGCAGGATAGTATTTCTTCAAATCTATTTTCAGTTATTCATATGCAGTGTATACCTAATTATTCAATGAGTTTCAAGAAATTCATAAAAGTAACTTTGGCAGTCAGACGTTTTCAGTGCTTCTCTGTTTCAGAGGACTGATTATACTTCTATGCGGATCATTCTTTCTTTAGCACCAAAAAGCAGAGAGAACTCATTTAGCTCCTAAAATGTAGGTGTTGAAATCATTAATAAAAGACGTGACAATTAAAAAAAGCCCCAAACTAGTGATACTATAATGGTGGAGATAAAACACTGCAGTGTATAATTAGTTGCTAGCATCAAAATGCTGCATGAAACAAAACCAGTGGGGTGTTTCCATTTAAGGCATTTTTGAATTTTATCTTTACCTGCACTCCTTTATCTTTCAAATTGGCTTTCGAGTTCCCTCCTCTCACCATGTAACTCATATCCCTTTCTTGTGCCTTTCTTTGGTGTTCCTTTTGTGAGCTCCACCCGTCCCTACCATTTTTCTTTACTTTCTTTGCAAATAACACAAATAATAGAATGCAGATGGAGAGCTCACCCAGGAAGAGCCACAAATAATGAGATATTTCTGAATGCAAGGCAGCGATGATAAAAGTTTATGCAACTTACAGAAAAGTTTGTGCTCCGTATATCAAAGTGTATGGAATTACAGAACCACCTTCCAGTGGAATTCTGAAAAAGGCAGATTTTAAAAATTACATACCCTCTTTCTTTTTCTGTCTCCTACAATGTTGAACATACCAGTCACATGTTTTCACACAACCTGCTAGTTTGACTTTCGTTAAATCTCTTTCTTTCTCTCTTTGAGCACATACACCTCACCAGGCTCCACCATGGATTCACTACCATGCCCTATAAATAATGAATTCATAAATAATATGGATGATGGGAGCAGCTACTAAGAAGAGGACCTCTTCTGATGCGGCACCACAACTGTGGGGTGGGCTTCCCAGAAAGCCTCACCTGGCCCCTACATCATATTCTTTCCAGCGCCAAGCAAAGATCGGAATTTTCTTTTCAGTCTGTTTAATTCTATATTGTGCTGCAAACTCTTCTTTTTCCTTGTAGTCTGAACTATATGCATTTTATACTGTTTTCTGTTTTACATTGTTGCAAACCACCCAGATAGCTTGAGCTATGGGGTGTATAGAAATGAAAAAAACACAACAACAGGTTGAAATTGTTGTGAGCCACCCAGAAAGCTTCAAGTATTTGGCAGTTTAAAATTACAATAAATAAATACAAAAGGAGTGCACTGGGGTGCCATGTTAAGTTGAAGAATCTGGTCCAACTGAGACTGATGTGGGGATAGCTGCCTCAGGAAGAGGAAAAACTCTGGACCAGATCAAGGTGCTGGGAATGCTCAGGATTATGCAGGGAAGGCCTGTGCCCTGCAGCTTGTACATGGCTAGGATCTGTACAGAAGCACAGCCCCAGACAATCTTAATTGGAAATGTGGCATAAGCAAATGGTCCCATGCACTGTAGGCCTAATCCAGATCGGTTTCTTGCAGCATTTGACTGCCAGGGGATCCTCACCTGAAGGATCCAGTGCAAACCAAAAGTAAATCCATATAGCCAGGTTTAATTCTGTCTTGGATCACAGTCTGAAGGTACCTGCCTTGTGATCCTTGGAGAAAGACTGGTGTACAAGTAGAAATAATACGTAAATGGGTACATTAAATGCAAGGCTCCGAGAAAGGGAGGAGTCACAGTACCCCTTGTCCCCTTTGCTTTTGCCTACAAAACCAGATGGGTAGCTGGAACCAGCCAAGGATTTCCGAGCCCTCTGCTGCCACTATCTACAAGTGAAGCCAAAAGCTGGATCCTCACAACAACTGGCGAAAGCCCTGTTGTTCTGAACATCCCTGCACACAGTCACAATATTGGAAGTTTCAAATCTCAGGCTGTCAGGAATGCCAGATTTGTATTCCTGTTTGTTTTTTACATGGGTTAGTTTTTATTTACTTCTTATCTCCATTCTGTGCCAGTCACTAGCTGAAAAATAATTGTGTTATGCAATGAAATAAGAAGGATGAACACAGAAGCACAGGGACAATATTTTGACTGAGGAAAATGTCTGATGAAGCTGCTGAAGTCTGAAGGGTGGCCGTTACATGATTTCTTCCTTGTCAAAACAAGCAGCAAAGGTTCCTTGGGTTTGGGAATGGGGGTCACACTTCCTCTGCACTGCCCCACCTAAAGACTCGCCATTCATGGAAACACTGAGCTATAAAAGCATTAGGAACTGTTGACCTTCGGAGTGCACTAATTCTATCCCTGTTAATAGACTGGTGGAAACATCTGCATAAAGTAAATATAACACTCTGTCCAGCTTATTCCTTCATGTTGGTACCCTGTTGTAGGCGAAATAAGGCCAGACTGCTTCAAATCTCAAAGGAAGAGCTAAGATGGGGAACAGGCAGCAGTGCCTGTAGAAATCTCCTCTGGAAAGTATTTTTGATTATTTGTATTTTTTTAAATCTTAAATATTTCAGACGTTGCTTCACATAATAGTAGGGCTGCAATGATCTCCTGGACATCCCATCCCTCCTCTGTTTGATCAACCTCTCACCTTAGGAAGCAAGCTGAGCCAAGAGGAAGTCCACAGATGCTCACACAACTCTGGTGTACAACCAGCCACCATCTTCCACAGCACATGTTGCACTGTAAAGTCTGCAGGCCATGTGCTTAGAAGAGGGAAACCACTTGTGCAGCATTTCTGGAGGTGCAGTTCCTCATGGGCATCAGCCTGCTTGCCAGGGAGTTTGACTCTTGGCTACAAGGAAGTCAGCCAGAATCCTGGCAGCTGAGTCCATGGAATCCAATTGATTTCCCATCTGTAAAGCAGGTTCCTTACAAAGCAGATTCCTACATGACAGTTTCTATTACACCTGAAAGCCCAGTGCAGTAACATGAAGAATGATTTAACATGTCTGGGTTCAGATGCCTTTGTGTATCAAATATCCTAACATTCCTTACACCATAAAGATGACGCAACTATCTGTACAACTTCCCTGTGTTGTTGGAGGATCAGAAGGCAGCAGGAAGTGACACCCTTCACAATTCAGAAAGGTTATCAAGTCCCAAGACAATATTGATGTGCACAGGAAACCCACACTGGGGACGGACACCACAACCCAAGATAGTCATGTGGTTGCATGAGAGGGTTGTCGCATTGTCATAAATATAACTGCACAGTTGCTTGGTTATGCAGTAGGACTTACATTCTGTGATACGCTGATGCCTCAGGCATTGGGAGGTTCAAGGGGTAGATCAGTAAAAGTGTGAATGGTGTGTGCATGATTTTGGATCTGGAATCATCTCCATTCTTTTTTCTGATTTGGAAAGCAAGTAGTTGAAGAGATTCTGTGCTATATTTCTGGGGAAATGGGGTGAAGAATCCAAAAGGGGACTGACAGGAAGGTCCTGAGTGTTTCTCAGTCATTACCACTATCTCTGCTATAAGTCAGTTGTGGTTACCTTGTTGCTTTCTGCCTGCCTGGTGGAAAGACTTCAGCTTGCTCATCTCTCCTTGAAAATTCAAGGCATTGCTGAAATTGCTGAAGTACCACGAGAATGTCTGTAGTAGAGCTTCTGTCTTGTCCCTGAGATTATGTGCCATGTTATGTTGGAACTCCTTGGTGGTGGGTTTCCTTCCCCTACAGTCCTGAAAGAGTTGATGTGGGCATGGAATGCCAGTTCTTTCAACATGGACAGGGGATCCTGAGCTTCTGGCACCATGCTTGCTAAGGTCAGGACATAATAGGCCTTCAGTCCACAGAGCAGACACCTCCAGCTTATCTTTGCTAACCTTTATTTTGTCATCAGTTCAAACACTAGGCCTTGCTCCTACTTTTCTTCTAAGATCTTGTGATCTGCTTGCCTTCCACACTAATTCCTTAGCCAACCTATTTGAATTGTGATCTTCCTCTCCTGTTTGGACCGCAGTTCGGATTGTCTCCAAAGACATAAAACTATCATCTTAGGGAACCTCCTGCAAAGATCATACCTGAACTTAAGGTCTGGAAAATAGGGATATGATGAAGCTGGTGACTACTTTTCCCAAGCAGGGGGAAAAAAAAGCCACCCACAGAGATGTGGTATTTTCAGTCTGTTTCTCACATGAGTGTACTGTCAGTTTGCATTACAAAAGCCAGATAAAAGCTATAGTAATGGGCATTTGAAACATAAAATATCAGGGCTTAATGGGGCAAGGCCGAAAATCTTAAGAATTTAGGGGTACATCAGTAGCACATTAATTAAGACACATCCACCATCTTTCATGCCTTTGTTATTTTTCACAGTCTTCAACCAAGTTCAGAAACTTTCTTTACTCTTCCTGTCAAGGCTTGGTCTGCACTGGGGCCAGTATTTGTATTTGTGTCCCTTGCTATTTCTATTTGAAGTTGTGCCTTTGGGTATTCAAATATAAAGACACAAATTAAAAAGCCCTTTTCATCATCATTCTATTTACAGCCTATGCAACTTCCTCATGTGATCAATGAAGCCCATTCTGTCTGGGACTGGTAGCTTCCAGGATTGCTGATTCCTGTAGTAACAATTGTAGAAACCTTGAAAATGGGGTTGCCAAAGCTCCCAGTGCTCAGAAGCAAGATGCCTGGAAGAGAGACACTGGCTGGGGTCATTGAGGTAACCACGAGAAGGACAGCCAGTCTGGCCCTGCTTGTACTGGGACCTGGGAGAATTGGCTGCTCATCTCTACTCAGTCATGAACGAATTTGGCCCAATCCCTGATTCTCAGCCTAATCTACCTACCTCACTGGGTTGCTATGAGGATAATTTCAAGATGATTTCCTTGAAGGATAAAAAGCAGGTTAAAATGTAACAAACTCACAACAATAAATATATGTTTGGAGCCAGAAAAGGATTTTATTAACAAAAGGTGATTATGTTGCCTTATAACTGAGAGTTATAAACTATGCATTTTGTGTGATGAGCCAGGTAATTATGGACTTTGGCAACAATCTCTAATTGATAAAAGGGGGGTTTTTTTGTCCATAGATTCCAGTTCACAGGAATAGATAGGTACATGACATGATTTATTTTTTGCAAAAACGTTTCAATGGCATTCATAACTGGACTTGGAGAACTGAGGCTACATTACAGATTACAGTAAAATAAAGAAGCCACTTTGAAACTGCAGGGCTGGGAAACTACAAGAGATTCTGTTGTTATGTCAGCCCCAAATGGAGACACTATGGTCAATCTAGGCACAAAATTGAGAGCATAGAAACGAAGAAAAGAATGCGAGTATTTGCACTTACAAAGCCAAAGTAGGTCCCACAAGTCCACAGTCTGTGCGCCCTGATCTAGGTTTTAGTTACTTGTAGTGCTGCTTTGCAGGAACCTTATGGAAGTGTTATCGGCTTGTTTTAATACATAAGTACATCTTTAAAATGCACCCTGGCCGTGCTGTCTTTTAAATATGATCATAGCATACAGATCTGCCCTAGTTTTGGCCTTGCTTTGAACTCTGCCGACAATTTAACAACAGACATCTGAAGGAGTGTCTCCCTCGTTGGATTGCTATTAACTCAGTTAAAATGTATATGACCAGAGAACAAGCATAGAGCACAAGACTGTGGAAGAGTAAGAAGACCTCCGGGCTGCTCAGGGTGTCCTTTGCCCCCTCTTACATTTCTTATTACAGTACATTAAAACCCTTTGCTCTGTCAAATTGACAAAGGCGGCTATAAAAGGGGTCCTTTCTAATACCCAGTAATATAAACTATGTTTGTACACTTACCACATAATCCCTAATTACTTCCATACTTTTATGTGTAAAGAGCTTTGACGGTCGCATTTCAGCATACTTAGTGAATGGAATGAATTCTGAAATTATTTCTTTATAAATGAGGGGCTATCTGTGCAGGGAGGGATTAATTTCTAGATTGGTGACACGGCTCACATTTCAGAATAAATATGCCCAGTGTCATTGATCCACCGAGCATCGCGTCAGAAAGGGTGACACCAACGGAGTTTGCACATGACCCTGACATTCCTCTAGTACTTAAAGCAATTACCCTACTGTTTAATAACAATGTTTATGAAATTGCTTTTTGATTGGTTATCATTTATGCCACAGCCATGCCAATAATCCCAAGGGAATGCCCCATATGTGTATGTGTATGTGTATGTGTATGTGTATGTGTATGTATATGTATACACACACATAGCAAGCAATGATTAGCATTGCTTAATAGCCAGGGCACACTTTACATGGTGCATAATGATCTTTCTTATGGGGACTGGACTCGCTCAGCCCCTGGTCTGGTGACGTACGTCATGTTATGCTTTATTTTTATGCCACTTTCAGCCAATATCGAGAGGCTCTCTCTATATTTGAACAATACAGTAAATACAAGTTGAAAGTGAAATTATCACCATGGTTGTTTAAAATGTTGGGCATTCTTAGGAAAGGATCTGAAAATAACATGATTGAGATCCTATTGCATTTTTGCAAATCTTTGGTGCGACCGGAGTAAGATTATGGTGTTCGGTTCCGTTGCTGTACTTCTCACATCCCTATAAGGCTTGGAGCAAATTCCCTATGGGGAAAGGTTAAAACAGCTGAGATTGCTTAGCTTTGGTGAAGGAGGGTTTGAAATCATGCATGGCAGGAGAAAAAGGAGAGGAGACATTTTTCCTCCTCTCCCATTACCCTAGACCCTGGGATCATCCCACGAAGCTGCTTTGTAAGAAATCCAGAAGGGAGGACTTCTTTATATAGCACATGGTTAAATGATGGGATTCACTGCCACAGGAGGAAGTGGTGGCCACCAACTTGGGTGGATTTAAAAGGGAACTAGACAAATTCATGTGGGCAGTTGGTTGGCCACTGCATAAATGGAATGCTGGGCTAGATGGGTCCTTAGTCAGATCCAATACTGTTCTTCTTAAGTTCTTTTTTTAAAAAGCACCCCAAGCCAAAATAAAACAGATGTCCCACACATCTAGTGAGTCATCTAGTGGGTCATTGGTGTCCTGTTCCATGCTGTCTTCCCAGTCATTGAACAGGGCTCTTCCGAGTTCTCTGGATGCTGGAGCTGGTGTTGCTCCAGGTTCCTGAAGTATCAGGACCAGCTATTTTGCCTAATCTGCTGTGGCTTGGCCAATGTCTGACACTTTCCATTCAGAACCATGCCTGGACCTTGGCTCATGCGCAAGGATGTGGAGTGGGCCCGCTGGTTCTGGATTATTCTTACAGCACCCCCTCCCACCCCACAACAAGCCCTCACAGCCTGAACGTGAGGCAAATGACTCCAGTCAGGCTGAGTAATGGAATTTCCTTCAGCGTGCACCCAAAAGGTCCAGAAATGAATTTAGATAGGATGGAGATGGAGATGAAAGAGACAATACAATTGATATATAGATGCTAAGTGTATAGGTAGACAGGGAGGCAGGCAAATATTCTTCCCTACAGAAAACCACTTGGCCATGTGCACCCCAGGAGCTCTGTGGCCACCTCTTCACTGGCCCAAAGAGCCTGCTCTGTCCTCTTCCTCAGCTTCCAAGGCATCTACTTCTGCCCATGCGAAAAACAGCTCTGCTGCTGCTGCTCCTTCAAAACTGGGCAGGGGCTTGTTGCACAGGAGGAGGCTTCCCCAGTGAAGAAGCAGTGACAAAATCAACCACATTAACTAGTCAGCAGTCTATAGAAAGCCTCGGTGAGCCCAAGGGGGCATCTGGCCCTCTGCTTCAGGGGCCTGTAGGGCAGCCCTGGGAGCTCCCAGCATCCCAGATCACTGTGATCTGGAGCACAAGCACATCAGGGAACCCACCAGCTATAGATGCTCCTTTGCAACCAGATCACTCCTGGCTCCCAGTGGAGCTGTTCTTGCAGGAGAACGCCTGTCTCCTTTGCTCAAACTAGCTCCCCTCCTGGCTTAAATTCTGGCCCAGCCTGCAAACTTTGCCTGGGACAAAGGTGAGGAGCATATTTTTAAAAAATCAGAAGGTATCACCTTTTCAGCTGCAAAAGACAAGCATGCATCCAATTTTAATTCAGAAGAAAAATCAAATAAACTATGCCTCAGCTCTCAGAAGTTTGAGAAACACTGGAATACTTGATGAACCCTTACCCTCTCCTGCCAGTTAAGCATCACCCCCAGAATTGTCTCCTGTTAATATGCCATTATACGTTGATGTTAGACACTTAAACATTTCCATGTGTAATAGGGAGGTCAGACGTATTATTCTTTCATTACCAGGAGTCATATATCAAATGCTTCACAGGAAATCCTATTCTCAAGCAAATAGCAAGATAAATACATTGATTATGCCCTTTTTGTCAAATTAGGCCAAACCCTTTGAATCAACTATCGGGGGTTTTGATCTTGAATATTTAATAGCTGCATGAAATGTATTTTAATTGGCCAGGGGTGAGGCTGATGTGAGCAGGGCATGAGGAGCAGGAGCTTAGGAAACAGTTAACTACGGTCTTATGATTTGTGTTCTTGTTGATTTGTCATTTTAGAAATCTCCTTCCTCTTCAAATGCAGCATTATTTTTTAAATTTAAATTTACTTTTGGAATTACTTCTCACACTGAAGTTAGGGTCATATAGGGTGATAAAACCTGAGGAGCAAGACAAAGAAGCAGAACTAAAGTGTCCATCTCTAGCCTGTTGGATGTTCTGGTGGTATCTATCTATCTATATCTATCTATCTATCTATCTATCTATCTATCTATCTATCTATCTATCTATCTAGAAGAGTCTATTTCTTCTTTTCCAGTTCAAGACTGAACTGCACAAGGTAGCTAACAAATATAGAATTTTAAAAGGCATTCATCTGTATGCCTTTTAAATATGGAGAGGGAGGGAGAGAGGGAGGGAGGGAGAATATAGACAAGGTAAGATCAAATAAAGATTAGACATGAACTTCAGATAAAACCTAGACAAGCCCAGTCTAACGAAAAAGGCAAATCAACCAAAATAAGCCAGTAGGCAAGCCAAAGAGCTCTCCTAAACAACAACCAAAGCATTCTCAGGAAGTGATGAATTGTCACCAGAAAAGAAGTGATACAGTTTTCCTGAATCATGGAGTTTCAGGAAATGGGTATCCCAAGTGGCATATACTCAGCTTTTATATACCACTTTTCTTCTTAAAAAGGTTCCAGAGATGCTTACAGCAGGAAGCACCCATTTGTGAACAATGACCCCAATTCGAAGCAATTCAAAACAGAAACCAAATGCAAGCAGAAGACTGCAAACAATCAGAAAATAGGTAAAACTGGGAGAAGCACAATTCATTGAAAGCCTCCAAGAAAAAGTAAGTCTTAAAGTTTAATTGTACACTGCCCTGAATTCCAAAGAGGATAAAGGGTGCTGTATACAATAATAGTGTTGAATTAATAATGTGATGCCTCCAAAATCTGTCAGGAAAAGGCATTCCGTAAGTCGGACTGAAAGGTCTCCTTCCAAATGTAGAAGTATCCAGAGGAGAGCAACAGAGCAGGTTGGAATGTAGGGGAATTTCTCTTTCTATTGATCAATGAAAAAAGAAAAACTTTAGTCTGTTTTTACACCACAATAAATACCAGCTGAGAGGTTTGCATCCAACAATGAAAACCGATTAGGGTGCCTAAACAATACACTCCAATTCAGAACAATTAGCCAAAGGCTTGGGCAAATAACATCTGTATGAATGTACCATCAGCAGGACAGAGGAGGTGGTGCCAACTGAATTCCCATTTCTGGGCGGCTATTTTGTAAGTGGCCTAGCCCATCCTTTCCCAGCTTGGTATCCTCTCTGCTGGCTGAGAATCATGGGAGTCGCAGCCAAACACATCTGGAGAGTAACCAGTTGGGTAAAGCTGGTTTACCCAACTGAGATCCCCAGGGAAGATCTCAGAGAAGGACTGCCAGCTGGGGAATCTAATGGCGCAACTGATCTGCATTCTAGTCTGACTGGATGCTGGGATACTGAGAGCCTCAACAGGGGTCACCCATGGTGCTGGTTGCCACCTTCCCATGTGCCCCTAGTTTCTTTGCTACAGGCGAGTTGGACAATCTGCAGAGGCTCCTGCCTCCTCGCACACACATTGTGCTTTCCCCAAATGCCACGGAGTGCTTGGTGCAGCTTCACACCAGAAATCTGCTGATGCATTAAGATGCAGGGTGGCTTCCCCCGCCCAGCCACTTCTACTGGTAAGTCCTCAGTGGAAGCAGCGAGTGAGCGAGTTGCGGGAGGCGCTGCAGGGCACCTTGTCACATTCTTCACCAGGATTAGCCCCATCACTTGAGGATCTTGCCGGAAACACCAGTAAACCAATGCAGCTTAGTCCAGCAGCAACTGTTCACACAGCCAGAAGTGACCAGACTAGTGTCCTTTGGACAATTGGCTGGACATGGCCACCAGGAATGCAGCCAGTGGGGTCAGACAGTGTTGGACTGGAATCTGGGAGATCTGGGTTCTGGTCCCCACTTGAACTGGAAGCACAGGGATGATCTTGGGCCAGCCATGGACTCTGGGCTTAATCTACAGGGTTGTTGTGAAGATAACATGGAAAGGAGGGGAAGGAGGACAATGAAACCTGCTGAGGGTTCCTTGCTGGAGAGACAGTGGGATACAAACAGATCCCTCTTTGTTCTGCTCCTCTAATCAGTGTTCTTCAAAAAGTGTAAGTTCATGGAACCCTTGGCAGATGCGTTAAAAAGGTTGCAGGGATGATCAAAATTGTCTCCTGCATGCATACTCCTTCCCCATCCACACCAAGAAACAGGAAAGTGAATAGGAAAGACATGAAAGCAAAGAAAAGCCTCTTTTCCACTAAAGAATTCAAAGTGCCTTTTATCTCCTGATGCCCTTCCTCTCCCTCCTCAAAGTAGCCTTTCTCCTGGTTCCTTCTTTGATTGTGCTTTGTGGCTGTGCACTAATCTGAATGTCACCCACATGTAGCACATCCATTGCACGGCAGTAGTTATAGTGAGATGTTTACAGGGGTGTCAGCCAATTGGACAGGGTATAATTTTTTTTTAGTCAATGTGTCCTTGCCTTATTTTAGTTCAGCATCATTTCTCGGTTGTGTGTATTTTAAGTGACATTCGGAATGCAAAACAACATAAAAGGTCTGCCCTCAGGCAGAAATGCGTCCGTGCAGGACTTTAATTATTCTTTTTGAATCATATGTAATATGCAAACTCAGTTTCCTGTGTAAGGGTTGGCTGGAAAAATGTGTATCACCTGGATGTGTTATTTAATTTTTAAAATAATGCGATGCATGCTTTTTGGGCAGGCCTTTGTGAAGCCGATTGTTTAGGTTATTTAGGTGATATTGGAAAGAGAAGTAAACCAGAGCAGTAACCCCATTTCATCTTGCAATGCAATGGAAGTCCATCTTTTGACATCCCTCACTTTGTTTTCAACTGTATCACAACGGCACTGCTTAATGTATGTTAAAGCAAAGGTGTGGCAAGCAAAGGTCAGCCCCCAGCGTTAAGATTACTCACCTCAGCTGAAGGGCTTCTTCATGCACTATCTCATGGTGCCGGCAGCGGTTGGGGGGTGGGATGGTATGAGCCAGACCAAATACATGGCACATTCCTATCTGAAAGATCCCCCACTGATGGATGGGCACCGAATCCTGGTTGCTACAGGAGGCCTCCTCCTCCCCTGTGTGCGCCAAAGACTTTTCTGAGCCAGCGCGCACGGCACCACGATCCACTGACCAGGGATGGACAACTTGGTCAGTTTCAGTAGCACGCTGTTCTTCTTATTTGTCCAACCTGGAGGTTGTTCTTGCCACTGCGTCAGTGCACCATTTACTTTTAAGTCAGCATGGAAACTGTATGTTGGCTCGTGTGTACCTTCCCCCACGTACACAGTTGTGTGCGCATGTTTTAGTAATATAGGCCCTGTTGCCAGCTCATCACAATGAATGCTTCAGTTATTGTACACATTTTTGAATGCACTTTCACCAGTGTATGGATTTGCTGTGTCCATTTAGTACTATTTTTTAAAAATGGAGAACAGAATCGCAAAATTCAGAAAAATATGGATATCACTGTGTTTCAGTTTGCTGTACAAATATGGTAAAATCATGTGAACATTTGGATGGAACAAATTTTTCACCCGTTGTCACAGCTGTCCAGTCTTCATAAGCAGTGGAAATAAAGCATACACTTCTCAGGCCATATTGCATCTATAGGCCTGCACATATGGACGGGAAGTAGTATCCCCCAGCTGCAGCAGTTTCACCCATGGCTGACCTGTTGATGGTGCCACCATGCAGAAAGCTAAGGCAAGTGTAACTTATACACATGTAGGCTTATTCCTTGTGATGAGGAAGCCCATTCTTTGCAAAGCACCATTCTGGTTGTGTAGAATTATCCCATGCATGGACAGGTTGTCCTTGCAGAGCAGATGAGCACCTGGGAACAAAAGAGTGCAGATCGTGGTGCTACCTACTCTTTCTCCCACAGAGCCAACAGGGTGCAGACGGAGCTCAGCTGACATCCCATTGGCTACGCTGTCTACACCTGATGAGTAATGTAGGTCATAACATCTGGAGGACCACAAGTTGTTCACTTCTGGTCTCCATGGATGGAGAACCCACTGGAAAGAGCTTGAGTTTACCCTTGGGTAAGAAACTGTCAGTCAATAGCACACCACATGCTTTCCATGCAGAATATCTCAGGTTCAAGACTGGACATCTCCTGACTGGGGAGCGTATAACAGGTGGCAAAAATACCTCTGTGTGAAATCAGGAGATTTAACAGTTAGCACATGGCATACTAGGAATGCCAGATAAAAAAGGAGTCTGGCTTTGTCTAAGGAAGGTTATGGTCTATGATAATCAAGAGAAGGACACAAAGAAAGATTCCTGCTTACCGTTATACAAACTAGGGTTGTTTTGTAACATGCACTCACAACCACACCATGATCAGGATTGGTCATTTTTAATGTATATTTTAATTTCTGAAAAGCAGCAGAGAAAGTCAGCAGAAGGTGCTAAGGACCTTGGTCAGAAGACAAAGGATGACAGATTAGCAAGTAGAATAATGGACCAAATCAAAGGTCATATCCTCATGCAATGGGGATTTTTCAAAGCCTGAGTAACCATCCAGAGTCAGTGTGGTGTTCAGGCTCCTTTAGAGAGAAAGGCAGATGAAGCCTGAGACGAGAGCAGGAAACAAACAACTCACCATGAAGCAAGGGCCAGCACATCTAATAAACACCGTGATGTCATCGTCCAGAAGGCCTCTTAATATATGCCAAATTGTAAATTGGGCTACTCTGATCTGCCAGCCAGGAACAAAGTGGTAGTCCTCTTGAGTGCTAGAACTTGCTCAGTGGTGGCTGGAGGCCAGCAAGAGGCCAACAGAAGCTTTGGTTATTTTACAGCACGATCCGGGACTGATCTGGCCTGAATTATGCCCCACTGGGTTCAATGGGAGTTACTCCCCGCTAAACAGACATGGGATTGCACTGAAACATTTCGACAAGAGGGACAAATTGAGGGAGGAAAGGTGTGTCAGTGGCTGCTATCTAGGACACACCAAGTGGGACCATTTCTTAAGAGACGATATGACCAGCACGGCTCTCTCTCGCAGTTGGAGTGACAGCCAGGTGGCTTTCTGGTTGGCCACAGTGGGGAATGAGGTCTTGATCTGGAGAAAGATTTGGTCTGATCCAGCAGGACTGTTCGGGTGCTTCCACTCACTCAGCCTTTCAGAATGTCTGGGGACGTTCCTGAATGCTTGCAATACAGGATCTGCCCAGAGCAGCACTTAGTCTTGTGTTGTGTTCCACAGTTCCGTGAGCCCATGGGGAGGTCTTCATTGCAAGAATCCGAATTGCTCCTTCGCTTCCACATGTACCTTCTTAGGCCATTATTTCTCTGTGTAGCATTAGCCTGTGTGACGGAGCCACAGGGGAGAGAGAACCGACCAATCTGTCCATATGACATCAGAGAAACTTCCCACATTCATCTCCACAGCCCAGGACAAATTCCCACAATGCCTGTGAAGCAGAAAGGGGAGGAATTGAGCTGCTTTGCCCACTCTCCTTTTCTTACACACAAACACTTCCATTCTTCAATAGGGAATTCTGTCGTGAAGCTTGTTCCAACTTGTGTGCAGGTCAGATTGTGAGCTTTTGCTTTTTTCCGTTTTGCAGAAAAAACTGTGTGTGCTCTTTGTGTGCATTTTCTGAAATGTACACATCAGCTGTGTGCATCTTTGAAGTGCATGTATTCTTCTCCCACTGATTCTTCTCCAACTGCATTTTTCAAATGTATGCATGTTACAGAACACTTTTTTGGCCTGCAAATCACATTGCAAGCTTAGAAATGAACAAGACAGAGTTGCATCTGAGTCAGAGCTCAGTTCTGAAGGTGCAAACTGGGAAAAAACCTGATCAAAAGGAACCAAAGCAAATACTTCCCTTACTGGGCCTATTCCCTTCATTCACAACTGCCTTTCTGCTTGATTTGAAACATTCCCAGCTCAGACAAAGCTTTCTCCAAGGAGAGTCATGTCTGTTGCTGGATTTTGCTACCTCCCAACATCCAGCTAGAGCAAAGACGGAAACTGGGCACAGTTCTCTGCGGCAAAGCTAGGGAGGATCCCTGTAGCCTGGCTGGTCTTTCCCAGGGACCATTAGACGCTGCCTTGTACTCTGCCAGGCCTTAGGCCCATGTGGCCCAGTACTGTGTGAGGAACCTGCTTTGGGGAGGGGAACTGTTGGATTCACTCCGCTTGGCCCCACTGGACTCTGGCTGCTCTCCTGCAGCCCTAAGTTTGACTTGGCGCTGAGCGCACGGAGCATTTGTGTGGGCATCACCAGGAATCAAGTCCCTGCAAATCAAGAAATCAAGCCTTCTGTGCATGCAACTTGTGGACCTCGCATGGGCCGCACTCGCTGTGGAGGAAGGTTGCTGGGTTGCTCGAGAATAGTTGTGCTCATGTTTGTGAGCATTTGTGGGCTCCATCTCAGCTCAGCTCACTTCCTAAGCCAAGGCCAAGCATGAGAAAGAAGTCCAGTGAGCAGAAGAGAGCCAGAAACCACAGGATCATCATAACGCTACTGTCTGCCAGACCGTCTCAGGGTTTCTGAGAAAGAGTAGCACTCGTTCCTGCTCACTCCTTCATGTTGGTACCCTGTTGTGGGCAAAAAGCAGCAAGACTGCTTTAAATCTCAAATATTCCAGACCTTGCATCAGATGATAGTAGGGCTGTGATGATCTCCTTGAAATCCCATCCCTTCTCTGCTTGATGGACTTCTCATGCTCAGCCCTTACTTAGGAAGCAAGCTGAGCCAAGAGGAAGTCCACAAATGCTCACAGCCACCTTCTTCCACAGCATGTGTTTCACCATCAAAGCCACAGGCCATGTGCTTAGAAGAGGGAATCCACTGGTGCAGCATTTCTGGCGGCTCCGTTCCTGGTGGGTGTCCATGTGAACACTTAGCATGCTTGCCAGGAAGTCTCAGGTGAGCATCTTTCTCAGTCCTCTCTGAGGAAATTGCAAGTGGAGCATGGAATCTTGTGTAAGCAAAGCATGGGCTTTACCTCTGGGGTATGGTCCTCCCCTCTTAATTAGGCCTGCTGAATTCCTTTTTAGCTAGTTGGGGATGCTGGGAGTTGTAGTGCATCTGGGAGGCACCAATTGGGGAAAGCCCCTGTAGTGCTCCCCTCCCCTCCCCTCCCCTCCCCTCTCCTCCCCTCCCCTCCTGAGCTACTTTCTGCCCATGGTTGTCCCAGGTAGTAGTTTTCCTCCCTGTGTCCCAGCCATGCAAGGCAGGATCCCAGGGACCCTGCCAGAAGGCCCCAGGCCTCTTTCCCACACTGCTGGGACAACTGCAGGGCCTCCAGAAGCAGACATTAGAGAACTGTCCTGTCAAGTCCAGAGGGCTTTGGGTGGGAATCAAGAGCAAAAGTATTGAAACAGACAAACAGCAGACTTGCCCATAGTCTTCCACCCCACCAAAAGGTCTCCACTTGCATTCTACCTCCGCCAGAGCGCCTTTAATTAAGGTGCAATAATTATGACCCTAAAAAAAGGGAAGCCCCTTGTATTCCTCTGTGGCAGAAGATTACCCACTGAGGCATACGGTGACCTCACAGGGTCGGCGTTATATTAGTGTCTTTCTTTCTTGCTTCAGTGAGAGAAGAATGCTGCTTCTTTTTAAGTTCTGAGTTGCCGATGACCGCCTCCCATCCCCTCTCTGAGTAGAGCTGAAAAAATCTTCTTGTTTATTTGCCCACTGCTAGGCTGTGTTTTTTCCAAGTATAAACTGTTTGGAACTAGAAAAATTAGGCCCACCCCAAGGATACAGCTGAGTTCAAGCACCCCTGTGTTTAAGGCAGAGATCCATGTGGCCGCGAGTATACAGATTTGGCTAAATCCATCCCATCTGTGCTTCATGGAGTGTCAGGCATCTTTCATTCTGTTGTCGACTCATTGATGGAATCGGCTTTTCTTTTCCGTTTAAGTATATACAAGAGTGCTGGTCCTGCTTGCAAAGGCTCATATGCCCAAATGCACATTTCTGCCAATCCTGCCCTTCCAGGAGTAATGATGATAAAAAATGTTCCATGGGTTTTCAAAATCTGTGCAACTCAGAAAAAAGCACTCTGCTGTGGAACACACATATTGGAGCAGTGATTTATTGATGATGACATTTTATTATTTCATTTATATAAGGCTTTGATAGAAAGCCCCAGACGTGGCTTGCAAGAACAATTCCTCTCTATTTTATCCTTCCAACAAACCCAAGCAATAGGTGACACTGAGAATCAAAGACAGGTGCAAAGTCACTCAGGGAGGTTCATTCTGGATGGAGACGAGAGACCAGGTCTGGCAAATCCCAGGCCAGTGCTCTAACCAATAGGTAACCCTGGCTGTTTACATGTGGCAACTTGCATGTGTGTGCAAGGCCAGCTGTGGAGACATTCTCACCTGTGGATGGCAGGTAGGCCAGGGAAGCTGCTTCCACTGCCCTGAATAGAAATCACAATTAACCTGCCATTCTCTCAGGGCAGAGCATATGGATTATTAACGAGAGTAGCTGTGACCAGTTTTCTTTCTATCTCCTTTCTTTCTTTTGCCCCACACTTGAAACAAAAAGGAATTTAGGGCTGCGGGGATTCATGTTTTGTTGCTGGGAAAATTCATTTCCACCCACCCACGTGGGAACTTCAGCTGCACTTGGAGGGACGGGGTGCAGGCTACCAGTGATCTTGCTAACAAAAAGGCGCCACAGCCACATCCCTGGGAGCTCACGCTCCACCGAAACACCACTCCGTCAACTCCAGGCTGCAGTGTCAAGTATTTGTATTTATAGGATTCGATATAAAGTGAGTATAGAAATAGAAGTTACATAAAAGAAATGTCCCAGAGATTCTCAGGCTCAACATCATCCTGAACCATTCTAAATCAGTTTACTGTATATTACTGAGCATAGTGCTTCTGCTTTTAAATAGCATTTTTGGTGAGGTGTTTATGTTTTGGTTGCTATTGTTTGTCTGTTTTCTGGAACAGGGAAAATGTTGCATTATTTAAAGAAAACACCAGAAAATGCTTTTTCCACTTGTGCAATTGTACTGTTCTTTTATACTACTGTGCCACCTAGAGGTTATACCATGGACAAGCAGGAAAAGAAATGCTCTTAGTGTGTTGCTCCAGTCATAATTCCAAAAGTAACTAGAAATAGGCTGGACACTGGTTAGTGTGTTGCACTGGAATCTAGGTCCTTCATTCCCACGTGGAGCTCGTTTATTAAAATGCATGTGAGAAGCCTGAGGAGGCTTACGTGGACCTCCTCCACCCATTCTGTCTTCACAACCACCGTGAAGAAGGCCACGTGGTGCATGAATGGCTGGGCCAAAGGGACCCAGTGAGCTTCGTGGCCGATTGGAGACCAGCGTCTGGGTTTAAGCCCATCAAGTATATATCAAGTCCACAGGAAAGGAAAGAATCTGATGTGAAGCCAGAGCCTTGGTAGTTTTCCACCTATGAACATAAGAAGGCCTGTGCTGGAGTGGAACATTGGCCTATCCTCTCCAGCATTCTGCTCCCATCAGGCCAACCAGAAGCCTCTGAGGTGCGCACAGGCAGGGCATGATCATGCTGCTCCTGCAGCAACAGACACGGAGAGATGCATGGCACCTGATACTGGCCAACTACCCTGCTTCGTAGCCAGGGTTGGCCTTCTCCTCCGTGAATTTGTCTCATCCCCTTTTAATACCATCAACCTGGTTGCTTTACATCCCTGCGCCTTGTGCTGGCAGATTCTGCAGTTTAATTTTCCACTTGAGCTACATCTAGTGACTTCAGTTTTGGGCAGTTTAACAGCTTCTTCCTCCGCACTTTCTGCCCATACCTTTTTATCCTATAGCTACAGACAGTGCCAAAGAGACAAGTCTTTTTTTTTCCAACTGTAACAGTGGGCTTGTCTCTTTGATAGTTGAAAGGTGTGGCAAAATACGCAGATTCTCACCTATTTTGCACCAGGTTTCTCCCTCTCTGTCCTTTCACAGTGAGAAGAAGGGCAGTTCTGAAGGGAAGGGATTCCTTCTCGATCATCCCAGAGTGCAGGACATGGAATAACAGTCTTGAGTTACAGGAAGCCAGGTTCTGGCTGGATATCAGGAAAAATTTCCTGACAATACGATGATGGAACCAATGACCTAGAGAGGTTGTGGGCTCTCCCACACTAGAGGCATTCAAGGCACCACCCAGCCCTCTGTTAGGGACGCTTTGACCTGGTGCCCTGCACTGAGCAGGGGGTGTGTCCGGATGGCCTTCTGGCCCCTTCCCACTCTGCTATTCAATGCTTCTATGGTTGTATGAATAAGAACTGTCTAGCCCTGGCCCCACTGTGGAGGCCGTGAGATGGAAGGTGATATCGACCATGTACTCTGGATGAATGCTAGGTATCTGAGGTGGTAGAAGCAGAGCTGACGTGGTTATATTTAATTATTCGATGTAAAGGGCTTTGGGGAATCTTCTGGTCTGCAAGGTGGGATGGAAATCAATTAAGCTGTGATTGCGTCTCTGGCTGCGTGCAGTTCTGCTTTATTTCCTAAGCCTGTGTGTCCCTGGCTTGGATCCTGGCCATCATCCTTGGCTAACAGCTTTTCAGGGATTTAAATGGCACGTGGCACACAGCTGCATAGTTTGCCCCTTGATATTAATTTATTATATTTTATCTCTTCTTTCCATGAGAAGGCACAGGGCAGTGTGCATGGGGATTTCCATGCTCTAGTCTAACATCGTCACCACCACCACCACACTGCATTTCTGCACCACCCATAGCCAAAGCTCTCTGAACGGTTCACAATATTTAAGTCACCCATCCAGAGTTCAGCCGGGCCCAACTCTGCTTAGCTTCCAAGATTAGGCAGCATCAGGCACTTCAGGCTATATGGAAACATCAAGCTCCTCGTGTTTAGCTTCATGACTGGATGCCCATGGATCACCATGTAATGTTTTAGGCTGCAATCCTTCGCATGCATGCTGAGCCGGAAGCCCTGCTTGAATCAGTGGGCCCTGCTTCTGCATAGATGCATGCAAGATCATACTGTCGCCCCAGGGGAAAAAATAAGCAAATGAATCCTGGTTTTTATTGCTGCTGCTAAAGCAGATCCTTACAATGAGGTTGCCTGTTGTGTAATGAAAATGAAACATCCTCATGATTTTTGAAAGGTTGCATTGAGAAATATGCAGCATACTGAACATACGTAGGCCTGTGATATGAGCAAATTGTAAGCTTGTCAAAGTTCTTCAGACTCCAGCTTGAAGCCCATTCCATATTAGATTGCAAGTACTGCTTTTGTTCTTTCTGCATGAAAATCCGTGTGCCTTTCCATGCATATTTCCCAATAGATGCATCCTTGTCCCACTGATTAAAGCAGGTTTGTGCACATTTTTAAATGCATTTCTATGCATCTCTCCAGTGGGGATGTATGCCATCAAACACATTTAGGTGTGGCCCATGATTACATCACAATGGCAGAGTGTTGCCCTCACATGTTGAGCACAGTGATGGGTAATTTCATACTGGGTGAGACGCTCCATCTGGTTTTGCCGTTCCAAGCCACCGGTTTATTTTAATAGGCTTTATGGGTTAATTCAGATAATATCAACCCACCCTGTTTGGACAAATTACGTTCTCTTCTTAGCTGCTTGGGTCCCTTGTTCTATCATTTTTGCATTCCTGGCCTGAAGCTTGCTGGTGGGGTTTGTCCCCATGCTGTCAAAAATAGTCACTCAGAACTTGGTGGTACAAGAATCAAACATTCCCACCTTGCTTTGGAAGGATAAGAGAGAGCTTTGCTTTCACACCTCTTAATAGCCTTTACAAAAACGGTTTCTATTGTGGGGTGCTTTCTTTTCATTTCTTCCAGTTTACTTCTATATTTATATCTCTATGTTTGCAAAAATGATAAGCAATATCTTTACTTATTGTAAGAGGAAAAACCTATCCCTGTGACCACCATATTCTGTTCTGTGAGTTAATTCATATTCTAATTTTGGCCAACACATTTCCTTCCATGCTCACTCAGAGACTGAGAATTCCTGTGAGGGTCTCCACAGACGGCCTCGTGGTATTTGCAGGACTTCCCATATTTTTTGGCAAACAGTGGGGGTGGGGGGGGAGGGGGGCGGACCAGAAAAAAATCCTGAGAAAAAAATAGCTATGGATTTATTTATTCATTTATAGTTCTACCAGTATGCCATTTGCTATTCTAAAATCCTGAAGTGGTTCTCATTAAAAGTGTGGTATCACAAGGATAAACAGTATATAATTACTAACATTATAAGAAAAGAAGAATAAGGCAGGAATAGAATGCAGTCCAGAGAAACTTGTGTGAACAAATATGTTTTCTAGAGACATGTTAAATTTGGGACTGGTTTTTCCCCTCAACCCACTGGATGATTTGTGTGGACAAAAAGGAGTTGTACATTTCACAGTTCAAAGTGTAGGGTCTGCATGCTGGGGGGGAAATGATGCTAAGTGAGAAGCAAGTTTTGTGGGGGTGTCCAAGCTCTGCCTTAACTGTCTAACAATTTAAAAATCGTGCCCTATATTATCAGAACAATCACCAAAGAAGCACAATAATATATTTCACAAGGATGTCTCTATAGTGTATGCAGGCAAATTACAAGTCTGGTGTTAATTGCAGTTATTTATAAACCCTCTAGCCTTAAAATATATATGAATATATATGGAATATGAAATGGGAAGACATTTAGATGTGGATGATGCCGTGACAGTGGCTGAGGCATGAAAGGGAGGACAGTGTGATCCGGCCACGGGGTTGTGTTCAGAGGATGCTTTCTTAAAGTCTCAGGAAGGTTAAATAATTCACTGTCCCAGGTTCATGAAAGAAATATGCCGGTCTGCCCCATGAAGGGATAAATCAGCTTTTTTGCTTGCACTGTCAAAAAGCTTCATTTCTTTCCGCAGTCGAAGATATAAAAAAACCCTCTTGTCCACCCATACGTTGATTTCAACAACGACACAAACATTGTATTTGGTAGATGAGATCCCCCTCACCTCGATTTTTAAATATTTTGCCTTAACTACTCAATGGTGCTTTTTAGTATCATTTTACATAATTTAATACAATTTGTTCCATCCATTGGTTTTCATGGAGATACAAGCTGTTCGCTTGTGAAAAATCTGGCAGAGGCGGAGCGGCTGGCAAGGAAGCACCTCCAGGAGTTTGTTCTGATTTCAAAGTTCTGCAGGGGCACAAGCTATTTTGAAGTGGATCCACATTCAGACTGGAGCAGCCTCTCTCTCTCTCTCTCTCTCTCTCTCTCTCTCATATGCATAATTGGAGTTGCATCTTCTTTATGGATCCTTTAAAAAATAACATTTTTTCTTGGTGCTGGTGGTGTGTGTAAAATATGCCACAGTCACACTGAGAGAACGAGGCTTTTATGATGGATTTCTTTAAACCGTGCCTTGCCTAATGATTGAAAGAGAACACAGGTGTTTCTTAATTATTGGTGCAGAAGGAAAAATTAATACCGAGTGGCTGCAATGATTAGAACATAAAAAGAGGCGAGTCCACCAGAAGCACTGGTTTGGTTTTCTCTCTGGTGAATGCCTTCGAGGGCTGAGCAGCAGCTTCCAGGCTGCAGATGCAGTGGAACCACATCACCCTGAGCTACTATGGTAAATGGTTAGGATCATGGGCATTGTAGTCCAAAACTGTGGGCAGAAGGTTGGGGTAGAATGCTCTGTGGTCCCCTAGTTTGCTTTGCCCTTATGTTCTCTGCTTCTCTCGAATTTCGGCTGAAATAAGATAGATCTCAAATTTAATTCTGGGAGCTCAAGATCAACAGTTTGCTCAAGCTTTCAGTATGCCAATTTGATTTATCTTTTCTTCAGATCATTGCATCCCTGCAGATCCTCTGGCCATTGATAAAACTCTGCAGAACACAACCATAACGTGATGGTTCAGCTCTGTATTTGCACACTCTGAATGACTCTTGCAGAAGGTGAGAGGAGAGTGGAGGGGAGGGGGTGGTTGGGGAGGTCAGGTATATTATTTCACTCAGTTCAAAATGGTCCGACATCTCTGGACTAAGTTGCCATTGGGGATCCTCCAGGCTTGATCCGTGCCAGCTTCACTCTGGCCTTCTACTGATTGAGCTTTACTGGGCTGGGCCATGGCTGTCGTCGTTTGCTGTAGATTTGATTTGCTGCTGGTGCTTGTGTTTATTTGGAATGCTCATTCGTGGTTGCTGTTTTTATTGTGCTTTTACTGTCATTAATACTGCATGGGCTTTGATGACGTGCTTTGCTGTTGTCTGCCGCCTCGGGAGGGTGACTGTCCTGAAGGACAGCCAAGGCAGACTTTAAAGAAAGAAATACAGAAGGGTGGAGTCCAGAGGGGATTGCTGGGATCCTCCGACCCCGAAGGACTAAGGGCATCCTATGCAGAGCGGGATCAGTGCAGCCGTTGCCTCTTTGCTCCTCTGCTATGCAGGTCCTATAATTCGTGTATTGCAGACATTTGGCAGTGATGCTCCAGATGGACAGGAGAGGAGGCTGGAAGCACCATCGGGATGCTCGGCATTCATTCCTCCCCAGCCACTTTGCCCTTCTCCGAGGCTGGTCTTAGGCGCTCCGGGAAGCCTCCGGTATGGCTGTTTTTGAGCTGGAGGCAGGGGGCAGAGGGATTCGAGTTTGAAGCTCTTGGATTTTGGGATCCAAGTCATCTTACATCCCTTTTGTCTAGAGGTCCTAGGATTGCTCTGTTCATAAATGTGGAAGCAAACCTTGCTGCATTTGGGGACCCCCCCCCCCATTTGTTATTGTGTAGGTAGGGCTCTGGACATCTGCCCCATAGTCCTGCACTGATGACACCACAGCACCAGTCATCTTAGGGCCCCTTTTGTGCCTTGTCTTGCTGCTGCCACTTGTGCTCCTACAGATTAGTAAAACTTGCACAAAGCGAACGTTTTTGCAGCCCAATGGCCAATCACATCAGATTTGTCTTTTTAGGGATATGCGTACTGTTTCCTTGATGCAGACTATGGAAAAACTCGTGTGTATAGTTCTATGAGATAAGATCATTGCGCGTATGATCACAGTGTCGTATCTGGTCAGCTTGTGCATGTGCATCGGTAGGTGCAGGAGCAAAAAGGCATGAAGCAACTGAAGGAACTGAAAGCTGTGGCAAATTGCACATGCATGATGCACTGCGCAAAATCAGGACACGTAGAGCATAAGTTCCTAATGCAGCTGAAGCAGGTTCAAGGCACTCCGATATCCAAATTCCAGGGAAAAGTGACTAGTGGAAACATTTGGAAAGCATCCTAAAAAAGAAGCCTTGCTTTGTATTAAGCTGTACTTTGGGTATGGGCACAATCTTTGCATCCCAGGATGTGGTTTGCAATCAGAGATTCTTCACTTCCTCACTTAAATGAATGGAGAATCAGGGCGATTGGCATAGAAACAAAGGAAGAAGGTAAACGTACTTCAGTTCCTGGATGATTTGCAGTAGGCTGAAATACTCGACTCACCAGTTTCTTTGACATGAAGAATCTGTGTGGCACAGAGGTCAGAGTGCTGGACTGGGACACAGAAGATCTCTGTGAACTCTCAGGCTAACCTACGTTGCAAAGTTGTTGTGGTGGCAAAATGGAAAGAGAGGCTTCTGAATCACATGGGTCCCCTGGAGGAGGAAAGCTGAGATGTGAAAGGCAATGCAATAGTAGTATTGCTAATAGCGGTAGTAATGGCTAATTCCACTAATACTAATTCCACTAATGCTAATACTGTGTACAACTGAAATAAAGAAAGCTGTGAGGATGGGTGCAACCAGAATTTGATTTGTTTGTGGAGTAACCGTGAGCTCTGTTTGCTTCTGGTACTCAAACCACTTTCCTAGCTTCACAGTTCTTTGAGACAAATAGTTTGCCAACTTTGGTTGGTGCATCCCACATTCTTCTATAAAGCAAAGCAGGTATCATTCTCCTCATGTATGTCCACCTGGTTCTAAAATCTTTTTGCCAAGCCTGCCTTTTAATATTTTTAATGCAGGGTTGTTGAACTTCAGGCCCAGTTTTAGTTTTAAGTTTTATTTACTTACAGTCAACTTTTTGTTTATTTTCTTTTTAAGTTTCATCTTTTGGTTTTCCCCCTTTTAACACCTTTCCATTCTCACAGTCTTTCGTAGATCAATTGTTCCTTTTTCTGGGTCATTTAAGCATGATAAATCTTGAAAAATCTTGATCTTGAAAAACCTGCCTTGAGCTGATTTGGAGAAATAGATGGAAATATAACTAGCACTGTGTGCCAAGCAGACCTGCCCTTTCCATCTCCTTAAACTGAAGCAACCATGCCCCAAAATATCAAGGCTGGTTCTTAAAGGATGGTAAGTGTGGCGAATCAGTACTCCCATGGACTCATAAATAAGTCCATCCATAAATAGGGTTACCTAGGGGTGAGTCAGTTCTTCCCGCCCACTTTGTTTCCTATGCAAACTGAGTCTAAAATTAATAAGAGGAATGTCCCTTGCAAAGGATGATGCCAAAACATACAGGTGCCATGAGTGCAGAAATCGCCGCCAGGGCCAACTCTGTTCGAAGAGATCCTTAAGCCAAAGGCCTTCTAGCAAACCTCCCATTTGGCTGGTTGATGCCTGGAGGAAGTGGCCATTGGCCTGCTGACCCAGCTGACATCACCAGGGGCCCGTGGCAAGTGTTGGGCCCATTGAGCCCTGCTGGAAAGCTGGTGTGCCACCACTTGTCTGCCACAGGTCTGTCATCTGCAATAATATTGACCGTGTGGTATTTCCCCATGGAATTGTAGTCATGTGTGTTCAAAGACGTGTTCCTGGAGAAAATTTTGCAGTGGAAAGGACCATGTATTCCAGGCTGGTTTTGTGTGGGGAGGGATGAACTTATATATTCTGTTTCCATGTTGTCTTCCGTGGTGCATCATCCTTTTTAATTACAGCAATACGGAGTGCTTCCCAGTGATTTATCTTGATTTCATCCGGTGGGGTATACTTATTAAACTTGAGTAAGCATATAAGGAAGCTAGGAAAATGTCATGCAACATCATGGCCAGTAAATATGTTAAAACATATTAAGGAACATTATCTGATGGCAACTTGGGTTGCAGTCTTTCTGAGGGCCTTCGTGTCGAGTTTGTTACTGCATCCCCAAATCGATGCAGCCTTGAATTTTCAGAATGCTAATGAGAGTTCCGGATAATCTTGTTATCAGGTGGTGTAGCTCCCCTTGGGAATACAATCCATACCCTACGAACAAACTGTCCCCCACCCTTTTATGAGCTCCTTGAGCAAAGGACCCAATGGACTGTATCAAGTAGCATCATTCCTATTTTGTCTAAACCCTGTAACTGCTCTGCAGCCAGAATTAGGTACCTGCTTGTGTGTGAGCTCTCCTTTATTTACAATAGAAGATGCTAAGAAAGAGCTGCAGGAGGTATGTAAGTTATCCATACAGTAGTCTGACTTGGTACATTCACAGCCAGGGAAGGATTATTGCTGCTCTCTAAAGGGCTGGTGCTTTCTGTAACCCTATCGAAGCGACTAGGAGCCGTGTTCTCTTTTCTCCCTGGCCATCTGCTCGAAGCATCTGGTAATCAGGTGCAAGCCCCCACATCCAGAGCATTCATGCTTAAATTTGCAGCTACCTTGCCACCCACATTGGCTTTTGTTACACTGCCAGAATGTACCTCTTTGTGTATTGGAGAGCATACTGGGACTGAGAATTCCACCATCCATGTGCTGAAATGGTGACGGCTGCAGTGACATTATCACCTTCCAGCAGAGATCTAAGTCATCCTTCTCCTATTTCTCTCTCCCCCTAACCTGTCCTGCTGTAGACCCCCTACCCCTCTTTCTTCACCATGCCCATTTCATGCGTATTTCTCACAAGTATGTGTATTGTTTCAAATAATTCTCAGAGAACGCTGACGTCAAAGGGTTATGCCTAGCCACCTATCTTGACTTTCATCCATCTGCATAAATCAACAAGACATTCTCTGTCTCTGGTTATGTATGCACGCACATTCACACGAGAAAGATAACTGAATATTTTAGAGGTTCCTTTTACATCTACAGAAGGGGACTAAGGGTAAGCAGCTGATAAATCTCACTATGCAATATGTATCATTATTAATACTTCGTACTGTTAGCAATAAGAAGGTTTTCTCATCTCGTTACTGATTTACATGGATTTGCGTTATAGATTTCTGTGCCACCTTAGTGCCAGGGCACCCAAGGGGCTTCCAGGTTTTAAATATTGGAACAAACATGAATGTTTCTCTGCCAACCATGGATCATGATTGTTATCAGCAGTGAAATATTAATCCACATGCTGACCCGGTAAGACATAATGTGCATTTCCTGAACATCAGGCATTCTGGACACCTTGTGGAAGGACCTATGAAGTTAAGGTAGGAGGCAAAGTTCATTCATGCTGTGATTCAGGCACCTTTAGCATCCTTTCAGAAGAGATGAAGCAGATTCTTAGCCCTCTGTTATCCAAGGGATGCAGCCACAGATACTTTCTTTTATTTTCAGGGCCAGCATTTTGCTGACTCAGTTAAAGGACAAGGTGGCAAGAGACAGGTAGCAGGTGAAGGGGAAGACCTGAGATGCATAATCAGCCCTGGAACAGATGCATCCATCGTCTAAGACATCTTGGATGAGGGTCCATAAACTGAATCTGAAGCCTAGCAAGACAGAAGTCCTGTGGGTGAGTGACTCATGAGGCCAGGAGGAAATGTTCTGGAGGGGGTTGCATCCCCCTTGAACCACCCTGCCCCTGCTCTGTTGCTGGAATCCCAAGTGGCTGCAGCAGGCCAAGGTGCCTTTTACCAGCTTCCACAGCTTAGCCAGCTCTGGATTCTCCTGGGCACGGATAGGCTGGTCCCAGTGGTACTTCACCACAATGATCTCTGCTTGGACCTGGAACTAATGCAAGAGAAGGGCTGCTGCAGCAGCTTGACTGTTCTCAGGAGCTGCCCCTTTCCAGAATGTGCCTCTTTTGTTGAGGGAGCTGCATGGGATGCCCATCTGCCACAGGGCAGTTTGAGGCTTTGCTACTAGTGCATAAAGCCCTAAGCAACATGGTGTCCCAAAGGACCCCTCCTTTACCCTGCTGCCTGGTCTCTGAGGTCATTGGTGGGCATGCTCCTGGGGGTTCCACGCGGCCCACTGGGGGCATGCAAAGGACAGGGTCCAGTGTTGTGTGGAAAACTCCTTCCTCCGGAGGTCAGACAGGCACCAATACCGTGTTGTTTTCAGCACCTCCTGAAATAAACTTTATGTCAGGAGGGCTTCCTTGACTGATCAGCCATGGTTTTATTGATGCCCCTTTTGCAACATATCATTTTGTTTGTGTCCCTGTGCTATCTTTGCTATCTGTTTTAACTTCATATTCTTTGCGGATCCAAATCTGTCTGAATGTGGAGTGGTATATAAATGCTGTGACTGACGGATGGATGGATGATCTTCCTACCTTCCTATGTTAATTCATTCAGGGCAGCAAAGGAGGCAAGGGAGGCCTTGATCAAGGGGTCACAGCCTGAACTTGCTCCTCCTCTTCATTGAAACCTGCTTGTCTGCCTGCTTCTCCCTTTGGCCCAGCGAACGGTGGTGGTGGTGGTGCAAAGGAGAAGCTGCAGATGCGCCTGCTGGGCACCCCAGGCTCCAGGCTCTCTGCCCATCAAGGATGCAGCTGCTAGCAGGGGTGAGAAGGAAGGTGCGGAGCAAGAGCCGCTGGGGTGACTGTGGTGGCAGAGGAAGGGGCCCATGAAGGGTGCCTTTTCCAAGGACCCTCAACAACAATCTCCCACCCTTCTTCTTAGCTTTAAGTGGCTGCCTCCTAGGGCTGCCTGCCAGTGCTAACTTGGGGTGCAGGAGACCCTCTGGGCTGGGAATAATACATGGCACGAGGAGCAGCCTTGCATCCCCAGCTGTCTTCTCTCTCCTGGGTAGCAGTGGCTAATGGATCCTACCTCATAAGTGGTCTCACCTTCCCATAATCCCTGAAAATATTTCCCCCCGGCAGCCAAATGACTAGACACTTGGCCTGCTCCGTTTCTGGGCCTCTTGCACACTCCTTGCTGTGTTAGCCCACGAGACCTCATTCACACCTGTGCGGCTATGCGGAGGTGGTGCACATCTGATGCACTGCTTCGCACCTGTTCACCACAGACGCAGCGTCAGTTCTAGAAGATTACCTGTATCGGTGTGAGATCGCCCCAGTGCTACTTTTCAATCACTGCTGCTTTGGATGAAGGTGCATTTTCTGGAGCATTGGCCCCCCGTATAATCAGAACGCTGTACAAACACAATGCTTATGCCCCCCACCCCCAGAAGGACTTCCATCCTAGCTGCCATGCAGGCCCAAAGGGCTGGAGTGTTAATATCTGAGTTCACCCCCTGGCCGTGTGTTCCCTGATATCACAGCAAGCTGCATTCCTTAAAATTGAGACAGATTTGGTGACATTTGGTTTGGCTGTTTTCAATACGTGCTGTCTGTTCAAACAATGGGGATTGATTTGACGATCATTAAAAACAAAAAACCAAACCAAACCCCACACTACTGTTCATATTAATGAGTGGATTTACTTGCAACTTATATAGGATGACAGTAAAGATATTGGAATTCCATATTGGTGTTGCAGATCAGGTTTAGTTTAACATTAAAGAAATGAGATGCAAGGTTATGAAAAAGGTGACCAATAAGAAAGAGAAGGTTGTAAACAAATGGAACATGTGACCACATAAGGTGACTCTTCTGGCAAATAGGTTTGGGGCTTAATTTAATGTTCCTGCCCTTTATTTCCTTAACCCTGATGCTACCTTTCTTGCAAATAACTTCATTTGGATTAAAAAAGGAGAGGAAAATATGCTTTGCATACCTGAAATAAATAGTTTTATTTTCCTCTTCATTCCAGAGGAAGATATGGGCAATGCATACTTACAAGAAAAAGAATTATTGTATTTGATGGTGTTCATCCAGTTGTTTATGTAGCAAGGCGAATATTGATTTAGATCAGGAAGAAGGACATTGTATGTTACCTATGTTTTACGCAACCCATTTATTAATTGTTAAACCAAGTAAATGGTCCATGATTTTAAATATTATTTTGGGGGCAGATGTTCCAAAAAAGCTTTAGCCACCCACATCAGCTGTGTCCTAAAAGTACGTCTACGCTGCCTTACTTTGAAGTAAGTCCCAGACCAGTGAAAATAATTGGGCTTAGTGTTCCTCAGAGGAGATCTTGACTAGAAACTTGGAAGGAAATCAGTTTCATTTGTATCCTGCCTCTCCCCTCAAGGAACCCTATTGACTTACATGAGCCTCCTCTTTGGTTGCATGGTATCCTCACTACACCCACCCTGTGAGCTAGCCCAGGCTGAGAGGCAGTGACTGGCCAAAGTCAGCCAGTGAGCTTCATGGAGAGAAGGGACTAGAACCCTGGCCTTTAGAGTCCCAGTTGAACACATACCTTGGCACCTCTTCAGTGTCTTCTTCTGTAAGCACAAAAGTATGTGAGTCATATCAGATGAAGGGCCTGCACCCACATGCAATTCTGTGAAATATTAGTTGCCTTACTCAACAACTAACAGTTGCCGTAGTCAGACGATAAACTTAACAGTGTTATGCAAGCAGGTCCATTGAACTGGGAAGGAGTGACTTGCATGCAAATGCGGTATGGTTTTAATGTCATGCCATAGGAATGATGTAACTTCAACCATCTATCATAATGCAGGTTCCACGGACTTCAAAATAAAGTCTCTTTCTAGCGGTTTCAGTGCATATGCCAGAGAACTTCACTTTCTTGCTTAGACATGAGCACGGCTGTGCTATGTGTGCATGGAACATGCTCCAATATTAAGCCCCTGTGCAATTTGAATGATGTGTCATGTGCTCCATCTGTGCACGCCTATGTATGTGCATGAGATCACATGTGCTGTAAAAACAATTACTTTGCTTGCACTGATTGACAAAAACAATGGCGGGAGAGAATTCTCAACTGAGTGGCTGCGCTAACAGGAAAATCACCAAACTAAAAAAGCCTGCTTTAAAAAAACAAAGAAACCCACCCGAGAGGAGCCAAAGTCAAATTCAAACCTCTTGGATGGAGCATAGCAGTTAAGTGGTATAGAAATAGCACAGATAAATGAAATAAAGTATGTCTATCCTACAGATGCATAATGCCACCAAATGCTCACATTGCTAATTGCTAAGCTGCATGCGCACATGCACACATATACAAAGCATAAGGACCTTTCTGCAAATGGGGAAAACGAACGAGTGTTCCGGGGAAGGAAAAAAAAGGTCTTATTGGCGTGAGTCACTGAGCTGGCTTCCGCTGACTGTTGTGCTGTAAGTTACTCGGATAAGTTTGACAGCAATTTAAGTCCCATTGACAACTGCTGTCATAATATTGAGGGAAGATTGTATCAACAGTAGTGGTCGGCATTCAACCAGTCATATGGACCGGACGAGTTTACCATATGCTTAACTACAAACTTTCCTTGGAATGCTCCTTTTGAGCGCTTGACAAGCTTATGACACCAGTCAATAGTCTAACATGTAAAATGTTAGGTTTTGCATAGAAAACAAATTATTGTAGGCAGGGTTTTGTTTTTTTTAAACTGTAAAGAAATTGGTTCATCGGCTCATACTGTTTTATCCAGAGCTTGTATGTTTATTGGTACATGAGGTTGAGACTAATTAGAAGTGTGAAATTGTAAATGTTTTGCAATAGAAGTGGTGAAGAATCATGTTGTAACACTACAATTCCTGCACACTTAGACAGAGAAATATCCCATGTGTACAATCCATTCCCATGCAAGCCCCACTGAGATTAAATCTGAAGTATACAAGCACTTGATATCAACTAAGGTGAATCTGTGTTTCTAGCTTTTTCATCCATTTTGTAAATTCTGTTTGGGTGGTGCTGATGGTGGTATGTGATTTAAATAACATGCCAGGTTAGAAACTCGGTGAGATAATTCAAACAGAAATCTGACCTGATTCTGTCTCAATTTGCTATGTTTCGTTAGCACTGAGCCAATTTTAATTTAGTTACGTGTACAGTTGGCAGTTCATAATGAGCATGTTTGAAAAATATGGAAAGTACAGTCTGGGTTTAGGTAGCAAGCGTATACGACCTTTCACTGCAGGTGGTAAGAAGGTGTGCTTGTCTTCTCATTTTTCTTTCTGTAAAAGAGCTCCCTTCGTTACAAGTGAAGGAGAAAATAACATGTAATATAGATTGATACATATAGTGTCCTCCAGTACCACTGGATATACAGCAACCGAGGAACTTAGCTGAACTATTTCTGTCTTACAAGTCTGGATAAATGGAAGAGTCAGTTAAATAGGCATCTGTTGGTATACATAAATATGGCGGTTACGAGAAGGTGAGTAATCAAAATGGAGGTGCATGTTTGAAGTGAATAGCAGGCTTCTTTTGGATTTCTTGAGATCTGTTGTGCAGATTTCATTGGAGAAAGGTGACTAGATCTTTACATGGTTGAGTCTCAGATATGGCAAATACTTATCCTGCTAGTGGCAGAACCTTTGGAATGAGTCCTGTGTTCTTAAGTGACCTTTTTGGTTGTTCAGGTCTTCTTTCCCTGTATGTAGTTCTTGTAGTCCTCATATTCTAATCGACATGCTGAACTGAAAATGGAGATGAAGGACAAGTACTAGGAATCATGAATAAAGAGAACTCTTTGTTCTGATCTGCTCTGTTTGCATGCCCCAACTGCTTCTTTAGCACTGTAACCCTGTGCAGGCATTTCTTCCCACCCGGGGAATTAGCTCAGGGGAGCAGCTTCTTGCCCCAACTCATGGAGTGATTTACAAAATCTGGACAGGGCTGTCATAGATAGGACATTCCGAAGAGGTTTCATTCACAGAGTGGCAATAAGTCGGAGACGACTTCACAGTACATAACAATGGACCATTTGGGCAGGATGAACCTACCCTTTTTCTTCATGTTGTCTTTAGCATCTGGAGAGGAGAAATGCCTGGGAAGCACTTGTGAACTTACTGATATTAGCTGAGACTCCTGCAGTATATGTGCTGGTAATGCATTCATTAACAGCATTACTGTTAATTACATTAGGGATGGAATACAAAAATTCCAAACAAACAAACAAACAAACAAACAGTACTTTGACTAGTGATGGATGCATTCAGATGTAGCACCAACCATAGTTTAATAGATTGTGAGTGAGCCTCATGGTGGCACATCTGCAAGAAGGAGATTTGCTTCCATTTTCAACTCCTTGTGGTTGTTTTGTTTGAAATGGAACAAGTTGTGGTTAGTTTTATTTATTTATTTATTTATTTATTTATTTATTTATTTATTTATTTATTTAGACAGTTTTAATAACTGTGGTTTGTCTGACCCAGACAACTTCAAACTGTAGTTTATGATCCCAGTGTGTTTGAATAAACAATAGTTGTAGCTAACCCCAGTTCCTGGTTAGGACATAATAGCAAATTGTGGCTAGTAAAAGCCAAAACAAAACCAGAAGCAGATGCTTCCAATCTTTTCTGTGGGTTAAACTACATGATGCATTAAATATGTGCCATAACACTGACCTTTACTTCCAGCATCGGGGAACTAAAAATGGAGGTTGGAGCCTCCATTGGCCCTTGGAAATAAATTTCTTTTTTTTTTAAACCCCTGCACAGGGAGGGAAACTCAGGGAGAGACTGAATGCAGTGTGGAAACCTGCTCTCCCATACCCTGTGCAGATTGGTTTCCTGCAAATTTACTTGAGAGTAAAAACGAAAAGGCTGACTACATGAGTGTTTGAAATGTTATTTGATGCTATACCACACAGGGGGAGAAGGGGAACAATAGTTTAATGCCTTCGCAAGGCCACTTAGATTCCAAATCAGTGGTGTTTAGCCACTTAAACTTGGTCTTTGCCTATCAGCAGAACAGCAAGATCAATGTGAGTGTGGAATCCGAACCCGGCCTCTTCTGAATTTGTGCATTAGCCATATTCACAAACACTAATGCAATTACAGCTGAGACAGATGCCATCCTCAGTTTCTCTTATTTGTCACCACTCTCCCTACTCATCGATATCAAATTTTGTTTATGCATCCTTGTCTACAACTGGGATTTAGATTGCTTGGCCAGAAATGAGTTGAGTCTAGATGGTACCATCTGCTGAATATTCTTCAACTGTTATTAAGCTTACAATTGTTTTTGGCTGTTGTTCTTTTTTATAAGTGTGTTTAGTAGAAAAAGGCAAGGAAGCTAAACTGGAGTACTTGCAGTATTCAGCATTTTCTGACTTTGGCAACTAGAGATTCATGTTGGCAAAAGCACACTCTGTGGATGGCGCCTATAAAGACAGATTTAACCATGCTTATGGCTTTGCTGCTGCATTAGGAAGCATTTACAAATTTACCAGGGATAAATGGGGTAGTTGCTTAGAGATTACACTGGAGTGCAGTTTCGATGAACCAAATGCAAACTTAGATTAGTGTGGAGGACCTTGCTTCTTTCTTAGAGCTGACCGGTGCTTCTAATTCAGGTGGGGAAACTCACCCCATGGTTTTTCATACTGATGTGAGGTGCTGTCTTACACCAGTTCTGTTGGTTCTGTCCATCTAGCCCTGGTATTGTCTTCTCTGAGTTGGAGAAATGTCTAGCATATCTGCTAACTGGAGGTGGTGGAGCATCTGCCTGTGTAACACTGATTTTCTTTGGGGACAATACAATGCCTGTACCTTTTCAAAAGCCAGAGTAGAGGGAGGATGCAGCTAGGGACATATGAGACTTCAGTTTGCAGTGTAAACACCCAGATGTGGCACTGAGATTTTGTTCAGTTTTCCCTAGGCACTGGTGTCAATGCACTCTGTAGAGAGTTTAGGCAGTATGTGGATTCTCTTTCTTTCTTTCTTTCTTTCTTTCTTTCTTTCTTTCTTTCTTTCTTTCTTTCTTTCTTTCTTTC